>NC_082386.1:5055835-5355835 GCF_031168955.1 Gadus macrocephalus
TTTACTGTATACATTGTTATATTCACAGTACACCTTAGCCAGATTGACTCTATGCACTAAACCGAGTCCCTTTGGGAAAAGTTGAGCCTTTAATGACTTCATGGTAATGTATTTGAGAGTAAGCAAAGTGATGCAAAAATTGGCTTACATTTGCAGAAGAAACCAAGCACTGACATCCAGACAGCCTAGATGCGATTGTCCCACGCGTGTTGTGAAGGTGGTGGAGACGTTGTGGATGTAACGACGGGGCCAATGACATCCACAGCAGGGAGGAACGGTTGATGATCATGATTCCTACCAACAAGCGTGTTGTTGCAAGTGTTGTGCCTCCATTGTCCCTTCGCTGTCTTATGGCAGAAGGTTGGCTGGATTTACGGGGCAAGCATGCGCACACACACACACACATGCACTCACACACGCACACACACACACACACACACACACACACACACACACACACACACACACACACACACACACACACACACACACACACACACACACACACACACACATTCACACATTCACACCAGACACTGAGTAACACACACACACCAGACACCAGACACTAAATTCACAAACACACACACACACGCAATTAGCACACAAAAACACACTTATCGCACGCATGCAGAGACACACACAAGCACACGCTGATTATAGCGCAGCAAAGAGGGCCCTCCTGCCCCTAGCGAGGTTCCTGCAAGTGGCTGATGTAACCGTTGACGGTGGCGGCGGTTGGAGGAGCCTTTTTTGGCAGGAAGGCGACGGGGCCCGCCGATGTTTGCGGAGGTTCCACCTGTCGTATCAGATTAATGCGCTCTCGCGTTCAGCCCGCCGACCGCCACGGTGAGGGGGGAGAGACGGGGCTGTGTCTTTTGAAGTGATGGGATTAGAGGTGGTGTGTTGTGAGGGTCTCCGTGCGGGGATTACAGCACCCCGGGTGCTGCTAAACAAGCACTTTGCCATGATATGCGGCATGTTAAAAACACACACACACACACACACACACACACACACACACACACACACACACACACACACACACACACACACGGGTGCTCCTATACCGGGGATAGAGACGCTGGGGGTTTTAAGAAAGCAAATGGATTGTTGTCTTGAGACGCAACTTCTGCCTAATTAATGATTAATAGTCGGGCTCTGGTGATGCAGACGAACCAGGGGCTGTTGAAGTGTTGAAAATGATCCGTTTACATAATAGACCTTAAATATGGCTGTTTTACAAAGCAGATTAATAGCGTAATGCTGTGAGATGATAATGTACAAGACATTGATGCATTTCATGTTGAATACTCCATGCAACACCGTGCCTTTCATTGCTGCATTAAACAGTGGCACAAGACATTGGTAAGTAGGCCTACATACGATTCAGTACATCGATTGATTCTTATCCATATTGTCAGTGAATATGTGTTGTTGAGTGTTGTGATGGATAGAGAACGATGTTTATGGCCATCGGTTGCAGTGGCAGTTCTGGGGTTGATTTATCTGTGTCATAAATTATTGAAAGGGGAAGTATATGGTGTAAGTGATGTCCCTTTTACTTTTTTACTCATTCAATATTTGACAATCTTTGCCTCCATTCAGATAAATTTGTTTGTTTGCTTGCCTACATTTCATAACATGGCATTTACACCAAATGTTTTTGTTTTACAAATACACAATAGAACACAAACAGGATTTATTTTACTTTTTACAGCTTTTTTTTTTACCTTAGGGATGGTGTTTTTTGCGTGTCTTACAGCCTTTGAGATATTTAAGGACAGCTAACGGTGGTCTGTTCCCCGCAGTGCGCCAGCATCTGCTCTGACACATATGTTGTTAACTGCACTTAGTGAGCCCTGTTATCTAGTGGCTCTCAGCTGACCCACAACACCCGCTGGAGCAGAGGATCTGTGGGGCTGTTGCTACTAAGCTCATATTGTCCGATTAGCACTTTCCAAACCCATTCTGGTATATATGTATTCTAAATATAGAGCAAAATGATATGTCTCACTCTCCCTCTCTCCCTCTCTCTCACTGTGATAGCGAGTGACTCTCGCTATCACTTTCACTCCTACTGTTACTCTCACTTTATGCAGGCTTTATGTAGAGGGGACCAGCGAGGTACACTCACTCCGGGGATTGTAACACACCATGATGTCTCCCCCACCCTCCCCCTCTCCCTCTCTCTCTCTCTCTCTCTCTCTTACTGTCTGTCTGTGTGTGTGTGTGTGTGTGTGTGTCTCTCTCTCTCTCTCTCTCTCTCTCTCTCTCTCTCTCTCTCTCTCTCTCTCTCTCTCTCTCTCTCTCTCTCTCTCTCTCTCTCTCTCTCTCTCTCTCTCTCTCTCTCTCTCCATATGTGTGTAGCTATATACTGTATGTTCAATAAATATCTATCCTTTTGTTTCTGTATCCTAGGGCTTATATCTAGGTAGTTTTAACAAGGTTTGCAGCAACTACCATTGGGATGATCCGTCATTGTTCTGTTCAATTACTAAATGTACATTTAAAATGTGTTTAATTATACACTTAAGCTCAGTTGTGTCATCTTTGTAATGAGTGTAGTATGCAAGACTGCGCGGCACGAAAAGAACATTTCATGGTTGGTTCTTTGTGTGCTTTTGTTTTACATTCTTTGCTATTCTCAAATCAGGGTTAGCAGGTTTTGGTTCAGTACCTCCAGCCCTTAGGGCATGTGTGTGTCTGTTATTTAGTGTGGTGTTAAAATCCACAGAAGAACACAAGTCTTTGTTGTATGGCTTTAATGCTGCTTTACCTATTGGTGCATCATATGAGCCTGGATTTGTTCCCAGTCCGTCCAACTGAAATCCAACAGAGTTCGGGAGCCACCCTTTCGCTTACAATCAGACCAGTCACTGCCCTTGGATAAAAGCCATCAGCCACACCACAGTAAAAATAATAATTATGCAGTCCATCGAAATTGAAACCTGTAGCAGCGATTCACACTTCCCACACACAGGCACACACTCTTATCTCACTTTCTGCCTTTCGGTCTTGAACAACAAAGGCATCTCCATTGCCAGTGTGTTCAGTCAAATGTCTTCAAATGCATGCGGTGCATTTTCGTATCCACACACACCAGTATTAGGGTGGGAAGTTTGCAGAGACCGACTGACGCAGGTCTCATGACGGGCATTTTTATTGGAGAAGCCCATCTTTGTGTGTGTGTGTGTGTGTGTGTGTGTGTGTGTGTGTGTGTGTGTGTGTGTGTGTGTGTGTGTGTGTGTGTGTGTGTGTGTGTGTGTGTGTGTGTGTGTGTGTGTGTGTGTGTGTGTGTGCGCGCGCGTGCACGCATCAAGCCCCCAATCTCTGCTGGTAGTGTTTGGTCATCAATTTTGAGATGAGAAGATCATGTGTAACTGGTTGGATGGGATACCGCCTTAGGAAGACAACAATGCTTTCAAATGCGTCGCTGGATATATTCCGATCAATGTTAACATAAACGTTGTCGCCGGTCTTTGCTTTGCGTTTACTGGGAATTATTCTGCCATCACCCGAAGCCCCGCCCCAGATATAACATTATTGTTGACTAACAGAAAAGGGGTGTGTCATGCATCCATGGTGTGCTTCAGCCAGCTCACCACCCCCACCCCCTCATCCACAACATCCGTCCCCTCACACATCCCCTTTTGTCAACCGTCACGGAGAACATCTGTAGGACAAAAGCAACTTCAACGGAAGGATCTTTGAAAGGGCTCCCCTCCTCCACTGTCGTGACATTTGCAATTTGGGGATTTTTCTGACGCTTTTATCCAAAGCGACTTACTACCGTTCATTTACACATTCGTACACCGACGGTCGAGTCACCCACGCAAGGCGACTGCCAGCTCTTCAGGAGCAGTTAGGGTGAGGTGTCCTGGTCAGGGACACCTCACCACTCAGCTAGGAGGAGCCGGGGATCGAACTTGCGACCTTCCGGTTTCCAGCCCACCTACTCTACCTGCTGAGGCACTGCCCCCTGATGACCTCGTCATTCAGCCTCATCAAGGCTCATGATGTCATCAAACCCCCCCGGGCCGCCCCTTAAAAAGAAAAGAAGAGTGACAGGAGATATGAGTATGAGCCTTTTTTTGGGGTAGGGGGGTGGGGGATATGGAGTAGCCTGGGAAAGTAGTCGTATGTAGGTCAGGGATGAGGTCATCGCCTGTGTCATCAAAATATTTTTTTGGATTCAGATAGAAACAAGTGACAATTTTGTGCGACATGAAATAGTAGTTAAGTCTCTCTGGAGGAAGAGGTTTGAATTAATTCAGATATCAGTGGTTCATCTGTTGTCTGTTGTTATTATTGTTGTTTTCAATGGATTTACTTGTTTTACAACCTCTTGATGCAGAGACGGTTCATGCAAATCGTGTCACTTTCTCTCTGTGGAAACAGAGGAGGCGTTGAGAATGCAGGATGTATGTGTGTTTGTGTGCGTGTGGTTGTGTGTGCGCACTCTCACATTCACCGCCTACATTGCCTAGAACCGCTGCTAAACACTCACTCACTTTATGACACATTTGACTACAGCAATCTATTTTATGCATTTGCATTTTCTCCAGCCTGTTTATCAATTTATAAATAATATAATTCTTTCCACTTGACACGCGGTTGAC
Source organism: Gadus macrocephalus (assembly GCF_031168955.1). Taxonomy (NCBI): domain Eukaryota; kingdom Metazoa; phylum Chordata; class Actinopteri; order Gadiformes; family Gadidae; genus Gadus; species Gadus macrocephalus. The sequence continues at coordinate 5,060,458 of NC_082386.1, forward strand.
TTGTGTGCTTGAATATCAAAGCAGTGTGTGGAACCGTTACTGCTCAGGCATTGCACACAATTCAAGTCATACCATTATAAACATCATCATACTTTTCTCATCAATTGATCGGCTCTTAAATGTTGAGTGTAATTTCCTTTACATTAAACAGTAACTTCAAACATTTCACAGGCTTTGAAGCAGTTCCTTCCGTCTCTTCTCTCGACAGTGTTGTCAATAGTTCATTTTTCTTTGCTAAAATAAACACTCAGAATAGAGAGCTCTGAATGAGTTACTTTTGTTAGATATTCTTTGTCTAAAATATAGGTAAAAAAAAAGAAAAAATTTAACGTGCATCTCAACACAATGTTACATATGATTTGAGGTTGATTCATTTTGGTTCTAAAAACAAATGCATCCACGAAAAAGACACAAACTCAATTAAAACAAGTAGCCCAGAGTTCAGCTGACCACCAACACTGAGAAGCACAGGGTGTCTTCGTTTCAAGCCCATAGGTCGACAAAGGGACAACGGCCTAATTGTATATGAGGCGTATTTGTGAACGATGGCTTTACAACAATACAAGATGTGTGAGTCTGATAAGAGGTGAGATGCTATCAGTGCACCTTTTTCACATCCACTGCACCACTTTATCACATGAGATAGAACGCAGAATAGCTGCCATCTCAGTGCATGTCGTTATCACCTCATCTAGCTGACGCTTCATATAAGCACCGGTAAAAATTGCGTAGAAACAGTGGAAACAATAGAACCTACCAAATTGTAATGCAATGCATTGCAATGGAGCAATTTTACTTTTTTTAATCCATCCATTTACTTTTCATTTGAATTATATTCGCAGTTTAAAGTTTGCATTCTTCCGTTTACATTTTTCCGTTTGCATTTTTGCGTTGTATTTAGCTGTTATATGTTTGAATAAATGTTAAGTTACAGAAGGGGTGAACTGATAACCAAACTGAAATATCATAATGATCTATAAAAAAAATTAAATTAATAATCAGTAATGCTGTTGTACACAGCCACCCATGCAGACATAGCTTGGCAAAATGCAACTTAACAATGAAGAGAGAGGTAGTGCAAGTCAATGATCAGAGAGAGAGAGAGAGAGAGAGAGAGAGAGAGAGAGAGAGAGAGAGAGAGAGAGAGAGAGAGAGAGAGAGAGAGAGAGAGAGAGAGAGAGAGAGAGAGAGAGAGAGAGAGAGAGAGAGAGAGAGAGAGAGAGAGAGAGAGAGAGAGAATGGTGCCAGGTTCTACATGACATAGGACAGCTCCAGGGTTGTCCTCCTGAGTCCTGACAAGGGCCATCTTCTCTGCTGCCCCACACGTATGCAACTTCAACCGTAGAAGATCACTCTTCAGCTGCGCCCTTCCTGCATTTCACACACTCTACCCACGGTCTAGGTCCAGATTGGCAGATTTTACACTGTGTGTGTGTTTGTGTCTATGCATTTATGTGCGTGTGTGCGTGTGTGTGTGTGTGTGTGTGTGTGTGTGTGTGTGTGTGTGTGTGTGTGTGTGTGTGTGTGTGTGTGTGTGTGTGTGCATGAGTGTGAGTCCCACCCCCAGGCCCTGCTGGAGCACAGCTCCACTGATGGCTGATGGGATTCACAGGAGTTGTGTCTGGTGGCTTGGCTCGGTCGCCATGGGAAACGTCCCTAAAAATACCTCCGCTGGCGAACCGTCGCCATCACCTGTCGGTTTCTGCTCCTTCAGCTCCGCTCCGAATCCAGAGTTATTCTTTCAGTCCGCTGCGCCTGAGGCACTGCAAACCTAGCAGGGACATCGGTCTGTGATGGAGTCTGGCGGCCGGGTGACCCCGTCAGTCACGCTGTGCTCTGTCGCCGCCCCCCTGGATGAGGATGAGGGTATGAGACGTGATGTGGGCTTGAGGATGGATGCATTTCCTTGTGTTACATCCAAGTCGTTCGCTTATATTCAGGTACGGAAAGGGTACAGGTCCTACAAAAGGAGATATTTTATAGTGCAGAAGGGGAAATGTGTGTCAGTAATGAAAGGCATAACTAAACTAGCCAAGTATTTGAACTTCCCCTTCTGCATTTTGTTATTCGTTGCATCAAATCTGTGAATGGTATACAATCATACTATTGTACAATGTTAAGATGACGGCGTTTGAGTGTGAGCATGGCCATCGATAAAGTCAGACTAACGGTGGAAAATATGGAGGGCTCTTCAGATGAAGCCTACCTTTCAGTGTTTACCTTTTTACAAGAGAATGTCTGGATTAACCTTGAAACCTCTGCCACCATGGTTGCATTGATGGGTCTCTTTACTGTGTAAACACTATGCCTATCCGTCCCCTTTGTGACCAGTGTATGACAAATGGAGCAGTAATTAGGGCTTCCCAGGGAGACGTAGTGGAACGGTCCACGATAACAAACGATCTTCTGTAGATGGCAGTTTCTGACACCTGCTGTGTCGCTTTGCATAAATGCATGCATTCAGCATTATGATAGAGATGGGGTGTTGGTGTGTGTGTCACTGTGTGTGCATGTGTGTGTAACTGTTTATAACTGTGTTTGTCAGTGTGTGTGTGTGTGTGTGTGTGTGTGTGTGTGTGTATGTGTGTATGTGTGTGTGTGTGTGTGTGTGTGTGTGTGTGTGTGTGTGTGTGTGTGTGTGTGTGTGTGTGTGTGTGTGTGTGTATGTGTGTATGTGTGTGTGTGTGTGTGTGTGTGTGTGTTCATGTGCAGTTCTCTTGCTTTGGGATGAAAGGTGACCACAAGTATTGACGGGTCGAGACAAGGTTCTATGTCAGCAATTCGGCATTTATGGATTGTGATTTAATCCGTTGAGCACACAGAACACACTCACACACCCATGGCCACTCATGCACACACACAGCCGTGGGCACACGCACCCATGCACACGCACCCATGCACACGCACACACACACACACACACACACACACACACACAGGTAATGTCACACACAGAAATGTCTCTCCTCTCTCTCCACATTCATTAAGTCCGAACGTTGGGCTCCCAACCTTCTAGCAGACTCAATTCGATCGCCATGTCGCTTGTCCTTCAGTTGAGACCACCCTCCCTCCCCCCATCCCATTAAATCAGAAGGTATCACTTGATTGTGAGAGTTGCGGGAGGGTGATTTATAAGAAAATGTGTGTGTGTGTGTGGGGGGGAGATGACCTCACCAGAGGACATATATCAGGAGGTCAATGGACGAGTGGAAGCTCCACGACCCCCCACCCAGCTCCGCCACCGCTAAGCTATAGTTATAGTGGCGTGACAATGGCCCATTGTGAAAGCAGGGAGACGCTTATGTCATCGGTGTGGGCTTCCTGGCCTGAGGAGACGGAGCCGCGTTGACACTCACACCGCTCGCCGCTGTAAGAGGGCTGGGGCTCTAGTGTGTCTCTGGGGGCATTTAGCGTTCTTTCCGGAGCGATGAATCGGCCCCACTTTACCTTCTATGCATTTTTGGACAATTTTTTAATCTAATTTTAATTTTTCTAAAAGAAAAATAATAATAAAACAGGGTTAGGATTTCCACCCAGGCGTTGAAATACTTTTTTATTGTTGCTGCTATTCCATCCAAACTTCTTCTATCGCAGTCTTCCATGGAAGCCTGTAGGCATCAGTCATTTTTTGTGTGTACATTTGTCCGACTGACATGATCCAATTCACTGAAACATTGATTTTGCATTTGGAGAAAAATAACATCGTAGGAGAGGAGTAAAAGAGCTTGAGGGGGATTGATGCAGCCCTGTATAGATAATATAATATACAAGGATAATGGACCCTTATTTATGCATCATTTGTATTCTATTCTACTCAAAGTATCTATTTGGTTCGGGGATACATCTGCAAACTGGCAATGGCAAGTCTCACCCGGCCTCAGCCGAGTTGTTTGATTCCAGATTCATCGCTGTGCATCCAGAAGGGGCGTATGCGTGGTTAAAATTAACTTCCCATTAGCAGCGACAAGGTGTCACGAAGTGTCTGTAAAGGTTTCAAATCAACACCGTGTAGAGGCTGTCAATAAACAATTCTGCAAGCTTCATCCTCTCGGGTAAATTTTCTGTAGGCTATCTCCGTAACAGTCAGGAAACCAGGAATAACTCCACCCTTGGCGGTCCTGGTGGTCCGGCCCGGGATGTGTCGCCTCCCGACAGGAGTTGGGATGATTCAGATTGTTTCAGATGCAATTCCTTCTCGATCACTTTTACATTATATAAAAAAAATATTTATAAATAAGGGCTTCATAAAAGGAAACAGAGTTGATACTTCAAGTTCATATATGTGTGTGTATAATGCACTTTGACAAGCAGGCCCACACGCATGTGTAATCTCATTTTAATATCTTACTCACTCACACTTCAGACACATACATGCACGAGTCTCTCTACACACACACGCACGCACGCACGCAAGTGCACGCACACACACAAACACACACGCACACGCACCCCACTATACCCCATAGACTCCATGCATTAAAAATGAGACATAATCAGGACAGAGGAGAGGCGTGTGTGTGTGTCTGTGTCTTCCTGGTTTGTGTCAGGGATGGCGGAGTGTAGGATTTAACAGCTGTCAGAGGCACACACACACACACACACACACACACACACACACACACACACACACACACACACACACACACACACACACACACACACACACACACATCCATGTGTATAGTGAATTATTAGTGTTTGTTAATTTTTTTATTTTTCAGCTTTGAACGCGGCTCGGAGTGGGTAGACCTCTGAGTGGTCCCAGCCAGGCGTCTCTGCTACTGGGATGAATAATTTAACAGCCCACTGGGTCCTTCCTCCGGGCCCCTATCTATCTATCTATCTATCTATATATACACTCTGTGTGTGTGTGTGTGTGTGTGTGTGCGCGCGGGTGTGTGTGTGTGTGTTGTCCTCGTTGGCCAGGCTGGCATCGCCTCAGATGTGTCTGTGTGATTGATGCGGTCTCTCGGTTGAATGTAGGCTACCGGAGCAACTGGCTGCAACTATAAAAAAAGATACATTTTGAAAGAATTTGAAGAAATACAAAAAGTGAGGCCTTCGTTTGTGTGTGGGCCACTGCTCCTTGTTTCTTTCATCAAACCAGGAGAATTTAACTGTTGGTTGTCTCTTGCACTTGAGGAATAATGTGTACGTCGTTGTCGTTGGCGTCGTACATTGGCCATTAAACGTGAAAGACGATGGTAGTGTTGAAGAACAGGGTTGGAAGGGTTGGACAGTGTACCGCTGTTTCCCTCGTGAGGTGTCTGTTGTTCACTCCTACTCATTCTCCTCCTGGCTCTCCCTGCACACATCCACTCTTCAGTGTCTGCAGCTGCTGTCAGGGACAGAGCGATCGCGGCAGTGATGGTGTTCGTTGTAACCGGGTTCAGGGGTTAAACAAGTGCCCGATCGTTGAGTGTTCAGCTTCCTAGAGCCTGTTGCGCACACATGCTCCACATTTGACATTCACTAACAGGCTCTCAGACGCCGCTCGGAGAGACGCTTCCATTGTTCATTCTGCTCCACCGTGCTTTTTGACCTCGTGATTTACTGTGTTCCAATGGAGTAGCTGCGAAGAGATGGAGCTAAACTCACATGTGAACGTATCGAGGGCTTTCTGTTTGTTGGCTTTCTGTTTGTATTAATGCAGAAATGTGTTTCTGTTTGCTGCGCGCCTTTTCACTCTGACAGGCTGGTAGTCTAGATCTAAGAGAAGGAAGCGATAACCTTTAGCTTGGCAACTGAGTTGGTTAGGAGTGCGACTCGCGCTTCTCTCCTCTCGCTGCCACCTCACTGCTCTGCTCTCTCTTCTAACTCTTCTACTCTTATTGTAGCCTCTTCTGTTGTCTCCATCGCCGCTTCTCTTGCCGGCCTCAACACTTTTCTTCATCCAGCCACAATTCTCCTTACACCGCTCCCCCCGCCCCTTGCTTCCTCTCCTCTTTTCCCCTCCTTTCCTCTACTCTCTTATAGTTATCCATCGTCTCCTTGCTTCCCGTCCACTTTCCCCTCCTCTCCTCTCCTGTCCCCTCTCCCCTCCTCTCCCCTCCTCTCCACTCCCCTCCCCTCCTCCCCTCTCATTGCCCCTCCTTTCCTCCCCTCTCTTCTCCCTACCTATCGCCTCCTTGCTTTCTCTCCTTTCTTCTCAGCTCCTCTCCTCTCTTCCCCTTCTCTTACCTCTCGGCCGCTCTCTCCTCTTGCCGGTCCCGACCTCTCCTTTCCTCTCTCCTTGCTGTGATTTTAATTGTTTTACTTTTGAGATGACGTCCTGGGTCTCTAAGCTGCCCGTCAGACTGCTGTGCTGGCAGAACATATCTCCCAACCCTGACAAATCCCCCCCCCCCCCCCCCCCCCACACACACACACACACAGACACACACACACACACACACACACACACACACACACACACACACACACACACACACACACACACACACACATGACCACTGAGCACAAGGAATGATGAAACAGCCAGCAATGGCTTGTTTACAGGAATCCTCCCACCCGTCCCCCCTACATCTAAAAAAGCCTCGCCTCCCCTGTGTTTGGTAGGACGTACGAAAACGCACAGTAGCGCGCTGTGCTGTATCTTTTTGCACGTCTAAAGGCGCGGCTAATTCAAAGACAAAAGATGTTGACAGTGTGTAGGTGGTGCGCTTTTAATCCCATGTGAAATCACGGCGTATATGTTGTTCTCTTCTGCACCGGCGTGCATGTCAGAGAGACAGAGGGGGAGGTTACAGATGTATTTAATCAAGCACTCGACACAAGGCACCACACACCATTTATACAGCTAGCGGCTATGTCGCTTCTGGACCACAATGTTTCTTTAGGTTCTGTCCAAAGAAGGAAACCATGGGATATAGCTGTCTGCCATGCAACATTAAAGAGAAACCAACAATGGTTTACCGTACCATAATAAAAATAATAATATTTTAACCTTTTTCGCCATGGCCATAAACCAGGAGAAACAGTCCGTTAGTTCGATTAATTTGCCTCAATTACCAACCCAGTGGGCCGCTCCCCGGAAACAGATTTCAAACGGAAAGCAGTTCTTGGGTTGTGGAGGAGGTTAAGAAGTGATTTAGTATTCTAACAGGATTGGCATGTAGGAGGGGGGGCATGGGGGGATATGCCAGCTAGGCTCTGCTGCTGTGCGCTGTGATTCAAAACCCATGAATCAGCAAAAGTCTGGAGAAGCACCCACCACACACACACTCACACACACACACACACACACACACACACACACACACACACACACACACACACACACACACACACACACACACACACACACATATACACACACACACACACACACACACAAGCACCCAAGTGCATGCACACCATCCCATGGGCACACACACACACACACACACACACACACACACACACACACACACACACACACACACACACACACACACACACACACACACACACACATGCAGAGCCCTGGGCTGATCAGACAGGCAGACTGCATGCTCAGCTGTCTGTGTTGGGGATTTAAGTGCTGCAGCATTGAAATGAAACACAATGGATAACAAACTGGATGGGAGTTGCTCCCAATCAATGGGACTGCCCTGCTCCATTTCCTCCAGACGCACAGAATGTTTATGTACATCATGTAGTCGTGAACATGTAACATCCAAAGACTCGTACATTTGTGTGCTTAGTACCTCCTAGGGATTGGCACAGCCCAGTTTGCACTCTCAATTCCCTGCAAAACAATTATTATAGACACAATAGCCGGTCCTCTCTCTCGATGTATACAGATATCCTCCTCCTTATCGGCAGTGGACCTGGAAGTGTTGTGTGTACACCTTGACACACACACACACACACACACACACACACACACACACACACACACACACACACACACACACACACACACACACACACACACACACACACACACACACATTTATACATTCACCATTTGACCCTATACACCTGCATCCTCAAACGTGGGCCAAATCAACCACAACTAATGACAAAACACTGAAACCTTCATGCACAGAGGAGAGGTGATCCTTCAGGCTCTCTCTCGTTCTCCCTCTCTCTCTCTCTCGTTCTCTCGTTCTCTTGTTCTCTCTCTCTCTATCTTTCTCTCGTTCTCTCTCTCTCTCTCTCTCTCTCGTTCTCTCGTTCTCTCTCTCTCTCTCTCTCTCTCTCTCTCTCTCTCTCTCTCTCTCTCTCTCTGTGTCTCTCTCTTTCTCTCTCTCGCTCCCTCCCCCACTCTCTCGGTTCATGGTGTGTTACTCCTCCCCTCTGTGTGTAACTCCTCCCCCTCTCCGTGTCTCTCTCTAGGTTAACTGTGTGTAGCTCCTCCCCCTCTCCGTGTCTCACTCGGTTCACGGTGTGTAACTCCTCCCCCTCTCCGTGTCTCTCAGTTCACGGTGTGTAACTCCTCCCCCTCTCCGTGTCTCTCTCTGTTCACGGTGTGTAACTCCTCCCCCTCTGTGTGTAACTCCTCCCCCTCTCCGTGTCTCTCTCGGTTCACGGTGTGTAACTCCTCCCCCTCTCCGTGTCTCTCTCGGTTCACAGTGTGTAACTCCTCCCCCTCTCCGTGTCTCTCTCGGTTCACGGTGCGTAACTCCTCCCCCTCTGTGTGTAACTCCTCCCCCTCTCCGTGTCTCTCTCGGTTCACGGTGTGAAACTCCTCCCCCTCTCTGTGTCTCTCTCGGTTCACGGTGTGTAACTCCTCCCCCTCTCCGTGTCTCTCTCAGTTCACGGTGTGTAACTCCTCCCCCTCTGTGTGTATCTCCTCCCCCTCTCCGTCCCTCTCGGTTCACGGTGTGTAACTCCTCCCCCTCTCCGTGTCTCTCTTGGTTCACGGTCTGTAACTCCTCCCCCTCTGTGTGTAACTCCTCCCCCTCTCCGTGTCTCTCTCGGTTCACGGTGCGTAACTCCTCCCCCTCTGTGTGTAACTCCTCCCCCTCTCCGTGTCTCTCTCGGTTCACGGTGTGTAACTCCTCCCCCTCTCCGTGTCTCCCGCAGGGTTCAAGCAGGAGGGATGTCGGCCGGCGGCGAGGAGCGGGCCGGGGGGGGGGAGGACGAGGGGGACCCGGAGGGCGTGGCGCTGGCGGGGGGCGTGGCGGCGGCCGGGGGGTCGGCGGCGCCCGTCTATGTGTACGAGTCCAAGGTGCACTGCGCCAACGTGCTGCTGAGCCTGGAGGAGCAGCGGCGGCGCGGCATCCTGTGCGACGTGACGGTGGTGGTGGAGGGCCGCGTGGAGATCCGGGCGCACCGCGCCGTGCTGGCCGCCAGCAGCCGCTACTTCCTGCAGGCGCTGCTGGGCCGCGCCGGAGAGGCCGAGCCCATCATCAGCCTCCCCGAGAAGGTGAGGAGAGGGGGGTCAGAGGTCGGAGGTCGGAGAGTAAGGCGGGTGTGTCAGGGTAGTAGGGCGGGTGTGTCAGGTAGTACGGCGGGTGTGTCAGGGTAGTAGGGCTGGTGTGTCAGGGTAGTAGGGCGGGTGTGTCAGGGTAGTAGGGCTGGTGTGTCAGGGTAGTAGGGCTGGTGTGTCAGGGTAGTAGGGCTGGTGTGTCAGGGTAGTAGGGCTGGTGTGTCAGGGTAGTAGGGCTGGTGTGTCAGGGTAGGAGCAGGCGGTGAAGCCGATGGCGCTGAATATAAGCACGTCAACATTCCCGACATCAACATTACGGCCTTCAAGCTGCCATCAGCTCGTCTAGCTGGCCGCGCTTTGATTTGATTAAATGGTGGTTTTGATTGAGTCTCACGGTTCTCGTGTATTTGGTTAAAACCGAATGCCTGAGAACCGTGAGACTCAGTCAATAGAGCAGCTCCCCGCCTCACTGGACAGGCCACTCAAATAAGGGTGAATGTTAATTTAAATCGATACTTTTTTATACCTTGATGGTATGTAGATGTCCTCCATCCATGTTACATGGTGAAACACGCAGCACAGTAGTACCGGTATGTCTAATGCTAATAGTTTGCAACAATACAGAACACATTAGCAGTATGTATGGGCCGGGGGTAAGAGTGGACACGATACATCAGGGAACCGCCTAAAGTAGAACAGTGTGATCAAGTGATTGACGGTGGGAATCAACTAGATAAGGTGACACCCTAATCCTGCTGATAGGCCTGGGGGTTGCCGCACAAGTGGATCAATCCATCTGCATTCCGTGTACATCTCTCGTCTCTCTCCCTCTCTCTGTCCCTCTCTCTATCTCTGTCTATCTCTCTCTCTCTCTGTCGCTCTCTCTCTCTCTCTCTCTCTCTCCCTCTCTCTGTCTCTGTCTCTGTCTCTCTCTCTCTCTCTCTCTCTCTCTCTCTGTGTCTCTCTGTCTCTCTCTCTCTTTCTCTCTCCTCTCTCTCTGTCTCTCTGTCTCTCTGTCTCTCTCGTTCCCTCCGTCTCACTTATGTACAAACAACCACACACAAACATAAAAGTATAAAAAGGCAAAAAACTGAATGCACACAAACGTTTGTGCCTACTTTGTGCAGCTCAGAGGTAACAAAGGTATTGAAGCTGTTGTGGTGTGTGTGCGTTTGATGAGCGTGGACACATTGTGCAGGAGAGCGTGAATGAAGAGGAGAAGAATAAGAAAACCATCCACCACTCCAATGGAGGATGCTTGTATCTGACATTACCATACAGTATAATGGCCCAGATACGTCATGGTGATTAATATGACTCGACCACATACGGCCATCGCTGGCAATTCTTCCTGTGTTACATGCCAAACATACCCCAATGGCTATGCACTGTTTCTCTCTCTCTCTCTCTCTCTCTCTCTCTCTCTCTCTCTCTCTCTCTCTCTCTCTCTCTCTCTCTCTCTCTCTCTCTCTCTCTCTCTCTCACTCACTCCCTGTACACCCAGAGAGACACAGTTCTGCACAAAAGGTGTCTGTTGACACACGCTGAAAATAGCTGAAAATAGACACACACACACCCACACGTGTATGTGCGCGCACATACACACATTCACGCACACAGAGATGCGTACCATGCACCCTTATGATGAATGGGCTGAGTGGGATGAATGAGCAGGATGATCCAGGAGAGGAGTATAGAGATTAAAACGTGGACGATTTAAATTGAGATTGCCAGACCTTGCACTACTAGTGCAACCGGGATTGTAGGGTTCATTCTAGGGGATAAACATCCCCCAAATGTAATCTGAGAATAACCCTCACTTTTTATTTTGTAATGCAAGCCCACCAGAATTACTCGCGAGGTTACTTACTGGCTTTGTCACATACTGCATTGCATGCATACCGGCGTGTATACATGTATACCTGTGTACCTGCTCATAGTGTAGAAACTGTACAGCTGTCTCAAACTCAACAGGGTGGCATCACCAGCAAAAGAAAGCCAACTGCTGCTCATTGGGCCCGAGAGTCTTATTTCAAATACACATCCTGCACGAAATACTACTATGCTGTTGCTAACTCTTCCCGACCCCCAGGTTACGGCTAAGGGCTTCGGTCCGCTGCTCCAGTTCGCCTACACGGCCAAGCTGGTGCTGAGCCGCGAGAACATCGGCGAGGTTATCCGCTGCGCCGAGGTGCTCGGCGTGCACAACCTGGAGGACTCCTGCTTCCGCTTCCTGCAGGCCCAGCTGCAGAACGACGGCGAGCAGCACATCACCAACGGCCGAGCGGCGTACGACAGCGACGGCAACGGAGAGCCCGACGAAGACGACGACGACGACGGCGGCGACGGCGTCGCGACCGAAGAGCACTTCCTGTCCAAGGCGCCGGGGGTGAGGTCGACGGACGTCGCCGAGGAGACCGTTGAGTGGCAGCACGAGCAGGGCCACGCCGCCATCGACCTGCCGCGCTGCGCCAAATACAGGAAGTACCAGTACCAGGACCCGCAGCATCAGAACGGAGACGGCCATCACGGCAACGCCGATGGGGACCTAGTCAACCATACCTCAGTGGGCTCTCGGAGCCCCAGGCCCTCTGACAACGGCACAGCTGCCCCTCCTCCTCCCCCCACTCCTCCTCCCCATTCACAGGGGCACCTCCTCACCCCCTCCAGGATCAAAGAGGAGCCCTTTGTGTTTGAGGGGGAGGGGGAGGGGGGCGGCAGTAGCTGCCCACCGGAGTCCTGCGCTGAGGAGGAGGTGCTGGAGATGGAGCTGGAGGTGGAGGGGGGCCCCGTGGCCTCGGATCTGTCCCCCGGCGACAGTGGCAGTCTGCCCAGCTCCTGCCTGCGCTCCTACCTCCAGAGGGGAGGCCTGGATCTCACGGGGGTTCCCAGCACAACCATCCAGCAGCTGCTCTCCAGCAGACTGTCCCTGGATCACTACCGGGAGCTCGCCCGGGAACGGGAGCGCGACAGGGAGTCGGCCCCCCAGAGCCACTGCCGCAGCGGGGACCTGAAGGCGACCTCGCTGGAGCCCGCCAACGGCTCCAAGGCCGAGGTGGAGCTGGACCGCCGTAGCGTCATCTTCTCCTCGGCCGACGGCGAGCGTCTGGGAAGACCAGGCCCCCACGCCTACTCCTCCTCGTCCGAGCGGAAGTTCACGGAGAAGGAGCCGCCGCCCGACCTCCCGAAGGCGCCGTGCGTCCCTTCCACCAAGCACTTCCCCTCGGCGCTCCTGTCCTCCTCTTCCTCCCCGTTCGGGGACCAGGCCTCCTCGGTCGCCCGGCCGCGCCCCGCCTCCACCGCCGCCCCGACCACCGCCGCCCCCACCAGCTGCCCCATCGCCGTCCCGGTCCGGATGGCCACCCGCTCGCCCTCCCACCCGGCCGCCGAGCCCCGGACACGCACCTCCAGCTCCTGCTCCTCCTTCTCCTACCTGGAGGACGGGGGCAGCGGGGGCTCCCCGTCCAGCCTGCCGCAGTACGACTTCTCCTCGTCCTCGCCGCGCTCGCGCTCGCGCTCGGGCTCGGGCTCGGTGTCGGGGCTGGCCCGCTGCCTGGCCGGGGGCGGCGAGGAGCAGGGCAACCACGCCGCCGACGCCGTCTTCACTCAGGGTCGCGCCAAGATCAAGCGCGAGCACAGCGGCTACGGGCCCAACGGGACCAACTCCAGCGACGAGTCGGGATCCTTCTCCGAGGGCGACAGCGAGTGCGGCGTGCCCAGAGAGCCGGGGCCTGAGGTGGGTTTACTGGCCTTCTGTTTCTAGTGCATCTTTATTACGATTCCCCCCCGTCTACCTGCCCCATGGCCTTATCTCCCAACCAACAGATGGTTGCGGGGCCCGGATAGATCCTGGTGGGGCCCACACTTCAACAGATCTCCAGAGGCAGCGCTTAATCAAACAGAGGGTCTGAAAGCGAATGTCCTGTCACGATGTGGAGAAGTCATAGATCTGCAGACACTGCCGATAATAAAAGTGCGTGAAGCTCTAGTTGAAGTCCGGTTTGAATCACAGCCTTAATTGTATGCTACCCTATTGCCCTGAGGTGATACTCCCACTTAGTTGAATGTACATTCCTCAAAGAGCTTGTGTAGATAATGGCTTCAAATGAAAAAGAAAAGGCCTATGAGTCACCAACCTGACCACAGCTTTGTGCCTGCCTACACATACTACATAATTGATTTGGATGTCTGGACTTTTGCCGTGTTATTAAAGAAGATTGAAAAAATGCATCGCCACCGAAAGCAGAATGCTACTGAACGTAAAAGACAACAACTGAAACTAGTCTCAGTGGGTTTGCAGTCTTCCTCGGTTGGTGTTTCTATTAGAGACACAAATAAAATGTCAATACAAGTTAGATGTTGTCTGTGGAAAGGGATGCTGTGCTGTCAGTGGTCGTTGTTCCTCACCCTGCAGGGCTTTGCAGCCACTGAGCTCAGTCTGTACATGCCCAGCGATTCACCGCCAGTGTGAGCCCCAGTAGTTTCAGTTGCATAAAAAAATGATGTATCGCTCATTCTATCTGCGATTTAGAGAGGAGATCTATTCTTGGACCTCTCTGTGTCTTTGGAGACATGCCACACAGCAGAGGAGCCTGCACACCCACGCACACCCACACACATTACACCCGCATAGTAGCACATGCACACACACACACACACACACACGCATATGCACACCATCTATGTGGAGTTGAGAGCTACTCGTTGCCATGGTGATGCTTAAGCACATCCATATCTAGTGAGATGTGAGTTGGACGCTGAAACATGTGCGCGGGAAACCTTCGCACATACATACAGACAGACACACACACACACACACACACACACACACACACACACACACACACACACACACACACACACACTATTATACCAATACGCAAGAGAACTCGGCTGTGGATTAGAGTTCTGGTGAAGAGGTGTATATGTGTTAATGTATGTAATGTTATTATGTGCTTTATCTTACTTAACGTATCTATGAAACATGAGCAACCCAATCAGGAGGCCAGTGAGTCAAGAGCAGTTGAAATGAAGGAGGTATTTTTTTAATTTTGACGTATTGACATTATAATCATTAATGAGTGGGCATGCAAGCGTGCAATTATAATGTTCTTATGGTAGCCAGCCTATTATTTAGCTGTGGATTTACTAGAATAGCTTGAATTGGATCACATTTGTCTTGGCATCAAACCTTGGCAAAGTATATCAAAGAAAGAATGTCCTGCTGCACTATGTCTGGGGCACCCATCCCGACCCACCACGAAACTAGCACAAACACACAACATAAATCAAAATAACACCATGAAAACATACACACAGGTGTGTGACCAACAGGTGAAGTGTGTGTGTGTGTGTCTGTGTGTGTGTGTGTGTGTGTGTGTGTGTGTGTGTGTGTGTGTGTGTGCCTGCATTTGTGTGTGCGAGAATGTGTATTTGTGTGTGTGTGTGTGTGTGTGGCATGTCCCAGTTCTTTGCATTGACCCAGTTGTGTCACACTGAGAATGGGGGTGCACACACACACACACACACACACACACACACACACACACACACACACACACACACACACACACACACACACACACACACACACACACACACACACACACACACACAGACACACACATACACACACACACACAGGATGCCCCGTAGCCAGGTGGAAGGTGTCCTGTCCGAGTTCCCACCACCATCTGCTTCAGCCACCCCCCCTTCCCTCTCTCTCTGTGACACCTTCAAATATGGGCCATTACCACCCACCTGCCTCTCCACCCCTCCACACACACACACATCAACTCCTTTTCTACAACATAGAGAGAGACCAATGAATCATGGTAGTGGATTTGGGGGGCTGATGGATGGAGTTAACAATGCCATCAGTTGAGAGAGAGAGAGAGAGAGAGAGAGAGAGAGAGAGAGAGAGAGAGAGAGAGAGAGAGAGAGAGAGAGAGAGAGAGAGAGAGAGAGAGAGAGAGAGAGAGAGAGAGAGAGAGAGAGAGAGAGAGAGAGAGAGAGAGAGAGATGCGCTTAGCCCAACAACCTCCCTCTACACCCCAGTGCCTGTTTCCCTGCTGGGACCCACAGCCCATATACATGGAAACCAGAGCACCAGAGAGAGAGGGAGAGAGAGACTATGAGTGTCTAAAGGCTTACTCTGTCATTCTAACCTTATTATGTGACTGGTTGGGAGTCATCGGGCTATATATAGATGTGTATCAAGGAGAGAATGAAGCGCAGGATAGCAGGAAAGTGTAACAGGGAGAGCGGCACATCATTTTCCCTTCCCTTTGTTGCCAGCCAGTGTGGTGAATGACCTCATCTTTAAGCACACTGCCCAAGTTCAACTCCATAGGCACACGCCACGGGAATGGAGAAATTGGCACGACTAGCATATTGTACTAGCACGAACGTCAGCTCTGTGGTCGATTCTAATGTCGGATAGCCTATATAGAAGTCATTACACACGATCCCACAGGAGATTATTTTATGGTTTTGTGGTTGTTCAGCTGCTTCCTATATATGGCTTATTACCAAATAAAAAGAAAAGTTAAAGTAAATAATATGAAATAGACAATGCACAGTCTCCGGTTTATAACTGGCCAATGCAATCTCTGCATTAAAACAATAGAGGTATACATCAAAATGACAAACACGCATAGGGCTTTACCGCAAGAATCCCAACGGTGCAAATGCTTACGTCTAGCAAAAGGAGAGATCCTTTGTACAAATCTGGAAGAATCGGAAGTAGTAATTAGCGGCTGTATCGATGACTCACTATGAAGACATTTTTTGGAGAGGCATATTTGTTAGGCTACGTGACGTTTTTATTTTAAATCTAAATAAATAAATCCAATTGTTTTAACGAGCAACTGACCGGCAATGACAAAGAAGTAGTCCGTCTAATGTAGATCCCACCCCAGTCATTATCAAGGTCATGGGCTGGAATCTATCCCAGCCCATAATTAGCACGAGGTATAGCTTAAAGACCAAAGAATGCCTCCCCTGGCAGGATCACACACACACAAGGCAACAATGTGAGATTCACTCCAAGTTGTGTAACCTGCATGCCTTTGGCCCGCACAAACAAAGGAAATAGGCCGACAGCCCAATGCAGAGGGGGTCGAAGCATTTTGATTTGACCTCATGGTTCAGATTGAAGAGGCACTCGGGCCTAAGCACTGAATCAACATTCCGACCCTTTTTTTAGACCAGCGTAGGAATTCTGTAAAAAAAAAAAAAAAAAAAATACGAGATACAATGCGGTTTTGTTGTGAATGAAAGAGAGCTCCTATTGTTCCGCTCAACCGTGTGACGTGGAACGCAGCTCTGTAGTGCCATCTAGTGGACACATATGACCTATTCCTCCCAGTGCACCACTGTATTGTGAAGGCAACTGGATAGGCTTCTCTTCGGTCTTTTCTTTCAAATGATTATCCACAACTTTTTAACCTCAGCAATTAACCTAACCTAATCCTTACCCTTCTTTCCCATGTTGTTTTATTTCTTGTACACATGTTCATATCTCCCAATAGTTATGAAATTCCTCCAATGGAAATGCATATCATTGCTACTGGTTGAGTCATCTCTTGTCTCCAACGAGGTGTGCAAGGGGATTGTATCTCGGCTTCATGAAACACAAGTTCAAGTTATTTTATTAGTCACAGCACAACATAACAGGCAAAGCAGTCATAGTTGGCAATGATATTTTTGTATTTCCCAAGATCTCCTTAACAATGCAAAATTGTGTAAGTAGATAAAGATAGTAAAAAGAGTAACAAGGTACAGTGCAATTAAGAACAAAATATTTTAAATAAAACTTGAATACATCTATGTATATGTGTATACATTTATATATCTATATATATAAATAATATGTATGTACAGTAATATATATATCTATAAAACAATAAAGTGTCAATAAAGACAGTAAAGTCAATAAATGATTGACGTAAAGCAAAGAACGCATGAAACACGAGAGAGGAACCTAAACTCACACTGTGTGGTTGTGCAGGTGAAGCTTCCCTTCCCGGTGGACCAGATCACCAACCTGCCCCGCAACGACTTCCAGATCCTGGTCAAGATGCACAAGCTGAGCTCGGAGCAGCTGGAGTTCATCCACGACGTGCGACGGCGCAGCAAGAACCGCATCGCCGCCCAGCGCTGCCGCAAGAGGAAGCTCGACTGCATCCAGAACCTGGAGGTGGAGATCCGCAAGCTGGTATGCTTCATGGCTGTTACACCCCTTAACCCCCGACCCTAGGGCTCTACACCCCTTAAACCCTGACCCTATAGCTCTACACCCCTTAACCCCCGACCCTATAGCTCTACACCCCTTAACCCCCGACCCTAGCTCTACTGTACTCCCGTTAACCCCCGACCCTATAGCTCTACACCCCTTAACCCCCGACCCTATAGCTCTACACCCCTTAACCCCTGACCCTATAGCTCTACACCCCTTAACCCCCGACCCTAGGGCTCTACACCCCTTAACACCCGACCCTATAGCTCTACACCCCTTAACCCCCGACCCTATAGCTCTACACCCCTTAACCCCCGACCCTATAGCTCTACACCCCTTAACCCCTGACCCTATAGCTTTACACCCCTTAACCCCCGACCCTATAGCTCTACACCCCTTAACCCCCGACCCCCAAGCTTTTACTTACGGGGATTTGTCTTGACCAACGTTATACTCGTTGGTGTCCTGACCCTTCTCAACCGTCTCATGATTATGGTTTTGTTGTTGTGTTGCATATTCTTTAATAGTGAAAGGTGTTGAATACACCTTACTAAGACGTCGTACGCTGTGTGTCCTCTCCCGCCGGGCAGGTCAATGAGAAGGAGAAGCTACTGAGCGAGCGCAACCAGCTCAAGGTGTGCATGGCCGACCTCTGGCAGAACCTCTCCTACCTCTCCCAGGAGGTGTGTCGGGACACCCAGGGCAGCCCAGACCAGGCCCACGACGACCCCGCCCTGGACTCCGCCTCCGCCGCGGGGGCTCTGTCGCGGGCCGCTTGGGCCAGCGCGGCCCCCACCAGCATCGACCTCACATCCAACCCCGGGTCGCCTTCCTCCGGAGTAGGAGGAAGGGGAGGAGGAGGGGGAGGAGGAGGAGGAGGAGGGGGGAAAGCAAGAAGAGGAGGGAGGAAGTCAAACGTGGCGGCGAGTGTGGATCGGGCGCCGCTGGACGAGGAGCGACGGGGGCCCGGGATGCAGGGGTACAGCTTGGGGCGGGAGGAGCGGGGGCCTCCTGCTGTCTCTCCTCCGCCTCCTTGTCCTCCCCCTTCATCGCAGGAGGGCGTCTCCAGCGGGGATGTATGTAGCGCCACCGTGACGGTAGACTTCTGTCAGGAGATGACGGAGAAGTGCACAACAGCCGAGCAGCAGGCACACAGTTGTGCTTAAAGAAAAAAGAAATGGCCGCTGGCTATCTACTTCTTATTATTTTCTCTTTGTTCTTTTACGTGTTTTCGAGTCTTTGAATCTTTTACATGTCTCTCTACCTTGATATTTGAAGTCCAATTTGTAGTTGGTGTTATTTTTGTTTTTTTGTAATGAACAACACTAGAGTTGTCTTATCAGCAATACTGGTCACCAGGTATCTCTTTTGGACTGGTTACAATACCATTACCACGGGCAGCTTTTTCTCTCTCGGGCCCCGTCCACATGTTTGCATCTTATTTTGAAAATACAAAACTCCAGTTCCTTCTAATTTTTTAGAAAATCTCTGCCCAAACGAGAAAGCAAAAGTGATAGAAAATGCGCATATTGGCCAGGCCAATAGGTGGCGACTTTGTATCCAATATATAAGGTAAATACCAATTGAACAAGGACGCTCTGTGCAGATGGTTTACTGCCAAAGCAAATTCAGGTCATGATGTCACCGTTTAAAAAAGAAATCGGTTTCACAATGCAACTTTCAGCGGACGACAGGCCAAAACAAATAGCCAATACTATGTTTTCAGAAATATAAGTAGGTAAAATAAGTATGTTTTCAGAAATATAAGTATAATAAGTAATAAGTACACTTGTGGATGGGGCCTCACTCCTTCTCTCTCTTGCTGTCACTCTTCTTCTCTTTCTTTCTATCTCGGCTCCCCACTTCTCTTTCGTGCGCCAGGGGAGGTTAAACTCAGGAATTACTCAGAATGTTCAGTAATGTCTCCCTGCTAATATGTACACACATTTTTACTTTAGAGTCCTGTCATAACTTGTAACCACTAAGAACCACCATAGTGTGGCTGTAAGTACTTATTTACTTACGTACAGGAAATATTTTCCAGTGGCATTAACAGGGTCCGTTTTAACCTATGGTTCAAACACAACCCACTCCGGTTATTTGCTTAAGAAATGAAATGACACACGTTTTGAAATGATGTCAGAACTGACACAGATATCAACAATCAACATTTAAGGAGTGAAACAGGACTTTAAAGTGAAATGTTACCAAAGGTATGAATTTGTAAAATTTGTACATTTTAATGAACTGGGTGGAATGAGCTGTCATTATGCAAAGGTTTCAAATTTTACTTTCTTCGGACTTCAAGTTCACAATCGCCGCACTGAAGTGGACTTTTCTGCATACCCTATCTCCCCTTACATTTAACTTCCCCATATCAGAGCGATACAGTGAGGACACATGTGTGCTACACAAGGAAATGTTTCAAATAATTGGCAAAACACAAAGTCGGAGCACTATCTGAGCACCTCCAAGAGGCCATGTTTAGCGTTCAAAAGCAGAGGATCGAGGAATGACCCCGGCACTTACAGGCGGACCTCAACAGAGCAACTTAATCAGACCGTTTGTTTGAGCCAGTAATTTATTGTCTATTGAATCTATGAGTGAGTTGTCCCTCCGTTTGGCTCTGGGATCCACTGTTGATGTTGTGTTGTACATAGAAGCCAAATTACCCCTACGGAATAAGCATTTGGTATATTTATGTAGGACGTTTGCGCAATTGAAAATGTTTCACATTTTCGTTTTTTTGTTGTGGTTTTTTGAATTCACGCAAAATATCTGATCATTCTCTTTTCAGCTTTCGATTAAGTGCATCTAATGGTGCATACTAACAAATTACAAGCTTCAAGAAAACAAAAAGGAGACTATATCATTGCATTATTGGTTGAGGGAGATGCCAAATTATTTAGCTGTTAAGTCAATTCCGAAGCACGTGGCAGCGTAGGCAATGACATGGAAAATGTTGGCTGGACGTGTGTGTGTGTGGGGGGGGGTTTTGGCCCTGTACATTTTTGCATTTTACAACACCATGGATGGTTTTAGGATCAGAACCTGTTTTAACAAAAGTCTAGATCTAAATTGTGAGTCTCCAATGTTGTTCGGGGTCCCCTTTTTGGACCTTGAGGTTTTGGGGCCGTCCTCTGTAGATTGGATGTACGATTGTGTTATGGATTACAAGTATACCCATGGTAAAGACGTGACCAATAGGTTATTACAAAGACGGACCCAAAGTCATGAAATAATCAACCATTCCAGAGCATGACAGTAAGGTTTAACTGAAGATGAAACTAGCCACCACAAATAATCCAGAGATTGTCAAAAAAATAAATCTAAACACGGAACGACCCTTAAGAAAACACTGAAGAAAAGCTGATGTTAGATAGGCGTTGATTCATGTGAACATGCTAATTTATTTATTTGTACTTTGTTGTTTTTCAAAGGGGGGTTGTGTGTGGGGGGGAGGGTGGTAGTGTAAGGAATAGGGTGGGATGCGGGTGGTTTGGGGATCTGGTAGATACTAAAATATAGGCCACTACCTATTTCCTAGCATTGATTCTGTGTTCGGTAATGGTTGTTTTAAAAAAAACTTTTTATTGTGTTTAATCATGGTTATCTGCGACTATTCGAAAGACGGATGAGATTATGTCTTTGATATATTATGACTCACAAATGTCCTTGTTAACTAAGTTATACTTAGAGGGATGAGAGTATGTTTACAACAGTTGTTTTTTCTGCTTATGCATCTCAAGGCCAGACCCTGAGATGCCGTTTTAATAGGAAGATTACAGTTAATTAGATGAATATGTTGAAATTAGAATCAACCGACAAGTGCAGCTCAAACTTTTGCCTTAGCTGTTTTTGAACCCAAACTCAGAAAGCGGAAGATTGCATTCAAACAAAACTGTTAAATAATGCAATGGCAACAAAAAAGCTAAATATCACCCATCCCTTTCAACATCTAAGGAAGTCAGAAAACACAGTTGATGGTCAAATCTTGAGCTGAAAAGAGAAATGTTTTAATGTGTGTCCAAAACAAATTGAGAAATTCTAAGTGAATTTCAACCAAATCCTCATCTGCACATTACAACTACAATTTGCGTAACAAGAAGGCCTTGTTTGAAACTTCTAATTTGACAGTTAGAAAAGGTTTTATAATGTGTTACATTTGCTGGGTATTGCCAATTTGGCTGCTAAGGGTCTATAAGTTAAACAACTATTGTTAATGAAAGCAATAACTTACTCAATGATTCAGGCTTGTTAAAATAATCAACGTTTTGAATTATACGTCATGAATTTATAACAGCATAGCACTAAAGCCTAAACTTGATTATTGGACGTGATTATTGTGACTACTTGTGTTGGAAGGGGGTACTCCAGAGGATAGGAAGTGCAGCTTTGCTTGAATCCTAGGTTGTGTTTTCTCAGACCTCATCAAAACAGACTGGACTCCTTGACACTTATCTACCTGGACAATTCAGCATACCTCTTCTTTTAGGTAAGGACTGTAACCATAGATATGTAGGCAGTTTACCTTTTTTTTTTTTTTTCATAACTTTTTACAGTGGTTATATCATTGTATTTGTAGATTTTGGTGGGACATTTTTTTACGTGTATTTACAACATGACTGTTACTAGCAGAAACAACCTCATCTAGCCCTCTCCCATTTTTTCTTATTGATGAATGTTGAACTTTTGAAATTTGCCTGTTCTTTTTTTGGTCTTTTGTAAATATTGTGTAACATGTCGTGTTTTGATTATTTGATATGCAAATGTTTTGAACGAAAAACAGCTCTTTTGTCTAGGCATTTTGTGTTCAGAATAAAACAAAAAGCATGAGACAATTTCAAAGTTAGCGTTTGTTTTTTCTTCATTTTTCTATGAGTATCACAAAAGCTATGCTGGCAAAATGGAATCCATTTTTTTAGGAAGCTTTTAATTTTAACATTTTATAAATTCTTATTTTTTTTCCATAAAACAATGTTGCTTACAAATAACTACAAGTAATACACAAGTCATTGACTTAGAAAAAAATAAAACTTTTACATTTGTTTGTTTAAAATAGTCCATGCTATTATAAGCATCACCATCCTTCAAGGATATCCCGCATAATCCAGGGGTCTACATTCTCACACATTCAATATCACAAACAGTATGTGGTTTTCGGTGACACAATCAATTTGAACCATACCAATGATCCTCAAATCTGGATTTAAAAAAGTGTATTTTAAGGTGCTTGGAATGGAATACATATTTGAGGTTGGTACTGTGACTACCTAGGAGTTGTGCTGTGTGCTTGGTAGCATTTATTGGCCCAGGTTAACAGGACTGTTTACTAATGTTTGTGGATGAATCTTTGATATATCCTTTTTGCTTTTTCATACCGTACACAACTACGAACACCATCCCATAACACCATATAGTCGTTATGGTGACTTGTGTTGGAGCTACGTTGTCTTCTTCTCTTCACTTTTTCATGATTGAGGAGATATCCAGGAACACACTCTGTTGAAAGACAGGGAATTTAACATTATTGGTGGACGATAGAATATATGGAATATTGAAGAAAAAAAAAGTTCTAAAAGTAGAGTAGGCAATTGGGAAAAAACCAACCAGAGTAAGCTAGATAAGCCACTCCCTCAAAAACAGCCTAGCTTGCTAGCTTTAGCAATAGGTCTTTCTATGCTTTCTGAAGACTCCAGGCATGTGCAGCACAGGCAGCTCGGTGGGTAGGTAGGTGCACAGACAGGAAGGCAATCCAATCACTCTCTTCAGACTGACTTAAGTGAATGATGACAGCCACAAATACCCTTTTCTTTTTTCGATCAGAGCTATTGATTGATGATTCCAGTCCAAAAATGTAAGGGAATTCAACAAAATTCAGACAAAAAATGCTTCCAAAACAAATTGTCTACCATAGCTTTAGTATCAAATATCAAATAATGTTAAAAAAAATACTTGTATCACATTTTCTTTCGTTGGTCACATTCTAAGAAGTAGGGACATATTATATATATATATATATATATATATATATATATATATATATATATATATATATATATAAACCCTTTAATTGTTTTCATTATTTTTGTCAACATTCTCCTTTCTCAATTATGCTTCCTGTTCCTTGTGCTCAATATCTAGCTTTTGTATGTTCAATTTTTCAGGTCAGCTTTCAAGCCATGTCCATACCTTCTGCCTCTCTATCTCTGCTATTGAGAGATAATTGTTGCTTTCCGCTGCACTGTGGCATTTGTATCCCATTTATACCTGGGATTACTGGATGGGATAACTTGCCCTCTCTGTCTGAGTCTCTAAATCAAGTGTTATCATAAAAGGCATAATTGATGCTCGAAGCAAAAAGCAGTATTTGAAATCAAAAACTAATCCTAAAAATGTGCATCAAGAAAGATACAAATACACAAATACAACGCGTCAAACATTGCCCTCCTACTTCATATTGGGAATTCATTCATGTTAATATTAGACATGAAGCCGACGTGTGGTGGCTCCTCACTCACCATGGACATCCTGCGCCCTCCAGCAGCGGGCATCATAGGCATGTCCCCCTGCAGAGAGCCCAGCTCGTCAGACTCCTCCGACGAATGGATCGAGGGGCTGCTGGAGCCGCTGATGGTGGACATGCTCTCGGACGGAGGCTTTGCCATGAAGCTGGTCTTCCTGTGGTTCAGATGAAAGAGGTCACTGCCTATCGAGTACTTTCTCTCCACATCCTCCTCCATGTCCCTGG
Organism: Gadus macrocephalus; assembly: GCF_031168955.1. NCBI lineage: Eukaryota > Metazoa > Chordata > Actinopteri > Gadiformes > Gadidae > Gadus > Gadus macrocephalus. The sequence continues at coordinate 5,084,806 of NC_082386.1, forward strand.
CTGCGAGGCTGGGCCTGTGGGCCATGTTGTACCCCTGAGTCTGGAGCACTCGAGGAGGCTCCATGGGTCGAAGGAGCTCCTCAGGGTATTGAGTCTGCTCCTTTGGCCAGCCTTCTACATTACAAGGAACCGCAGGCCAGACCAGAGGGTGTTGGTCCATCAAGGCCCTGGAGTTTGTCTCTGGGCCTTCATGGGTTTGGAGGCCTTGAGTGGCCCCCTCCTGCCCGGTCTGGTATTGGTTCTGTGGTACCATTGATCCAGGTGCGATGCAGTTTGTCTGATAGTGTCCAAGAGGAGCCAGGCTGTTATGTCTGGTTGTTGTTGTTGTCGTTGTCTGCTGGTTAGCTCTCAGCCCCATGTTCTGATGAACTGCGTTCGTCCCTCCCTCAGGAATCCCCTTAAATAAGGTTTGAGTTGACGGTCCGTTATGAGGCGACAAGTGGCGCATAAGACAAAGGTGCTGCAAGGTGCGCTTCTTCTTGGGCTTGTAAATCAAGCTGTCCTCTTCGGAGTACTTATCTCCATATATCGTCTGCCTGATTTTCCTCACTCCCAGGTGGGATATTTCCAGAAGGTTGAGGAAAAGCGAGACGGCGGCGATGACGAACATGAAGGCCATGAAGATGGTCTTCTCGGTGGGCCGGGAGATGTAACAGTCCACGCTGTTGGGGCACGGCAGCCGCTCGCACTTGTAGAGAGGCTCCAGGCGCAGGCCATAGAGGACATACTGGCCCAGGATGAAGCACACCTCCACCACGGAGCGTGTGAGGATATGGATGATGTAGGTCCTCAGCAAGGAGCCTCTGAGGGGCACCTTCTTCACCCGGCGCTGCTCCTCCAGCCGACGCAGCGCCCTCTCCAGGCGCCGGTGCTCTTCCAGGGCCACCTCCGGCTCGCCCAGCTCGTCGCGCAGCTGGGCACGTCGCCGGTGGCGCTCCTTGTCCAGGAAGCGGATGCGGTAGAGGGCATGGCCCATGTAGACCAGAGAGGGTGCCGACACGAAGATGACCTGCAGCACCCAGAAGCGAACGAGGGAGATGGGGAAGGCACGGTCGTAGCATACAGCCTTGCAGCCCGGCTGGTCGGTGTTACACACAAACTCTGTCTGCTCGTCCTCCCACACATCTTCGGCAGCCACCCCCAGCACCAACATGCGGAAGATGAAGAGGATGGTAAGCCAGATCTTGCCCACGATGGTGGAATGGACATGGACCTCCTCTAGGATGCTGCCCAGCAGGTTCCAGTCACCCATGGTCTCACTGCCACATGCCCTTGGGCTGGAGAGACAAATATGTGTCACACGTATTTATCACAATTCCTTCGTACAATATGGTGTTCTTTTTAACACGGTCATCAAATTAAAAATATCACTTGAAAAGGGGTAGTTTATTCATTTAGAAATGTTCCTAGGGGTTACAACTATTGTTTTTAACAGTATTGGCTAATGAAGTAGTATATATCACTCATATTATTTAGAAAAGTTTCCAATATGATAAAATAAGGAATGCTTAATTTTTTTAAGAAGACTTAAGAGCATTCCAATACAAATGTTACTATATTAGTTATTCTTTTTTACATTATCAATGGTGGTGATGGTGGCCAAACAGGGATGTCATATATTGGAAGGCTGAGAGTGTACATGACCAACATTAAACTCTAACATTGAAGTCAAAAAGCCAATGCACCAGCTCGCGGGGGAAAAAGACACAACACTTACATTCTCAATGATATGGGTTGTCACTCCGTTTCTTGTTGTAGTTAGCCATGTTGACCATTGCGAAGGTATTCCATCGAAGGAAATAGCCCAACCTGATTACCCCATGGAGAACTTCATAGGTTGAAGTCGCCTTGCACTCGTCCCAAAAACAAATCCCATTCCTTATTTTCTCTCTGGCTCTCCCCCTATCCTCTCATTCTCTGTTTTGTGTGCAGTATGGCCGTGCAGACTCTGCTAGTGTGCCCCCCTGTCATTGCATGTAGGGTTTACAGGATGTGACAATTGATTGCCTCTCGACGGGACAATGGCCCATGGCACATCTTGCCAGGCAATTGGTAAGCCCCAATCCCACCCACCCCTGGATGAGTCCATATCCCCCCCCCCCCCTCCCCCCCTCCCCATATTCCATCCGCACCAGCAATGCCAGTGCTGGCCTCTAACACCCACCAATCACCGTCGATATAACCCTTGTTGGCGGGGAGAGTGAAAATGTGCTCATTGTTTTGGCGCTCATAACGGCTGCCTTTGTCACCTATTTACTTTGTAGATGTGACCTTTCTAATTGGAGGGTTGAATTCAGGATTTACGTAGCAATTAGTCTATGCATGGTAGCATCAAAAAAAATTAAAGAGCTACTGGATTGTTTGTTGGTGTTATGCCCAGGCTTGGGCATTCCGAGAATTTGGGGCGGATCTTAATTGCACTGTGGATGTCAGGACGGGGGTAAAACGTAGATACATGCATTTGCAATGTTGTTCTTCTGTTTTTTCTGTTCTTCTTTTATTCCAGGTTGGTGAGATTGCTGCATAATACCTAAAATTCTGCAGATTTTCTACACTATAAATTTCACATATTAAGGGCCTTCTCCTACCATTAATTAATGATAAATCCGTCCATTATTTGGCTAATTTCCACAAAGCAGCAAAACATTTAGAAAATGTTTGTTCTATGTTCATAACATGAATACTATCCTACCAGAAATGTGTCCTGACCTGATTAGGTTGCTTGTATAATAGGAGGTCTTATACAAGCAACATATAGTGTAATATATATGCCAAAATATATATTATATGCTCAACTTTGGCTCAATAGACCCTTTTCCCAGAGGTCTCATTGTGGGGCGGAAACATTTTTAAAACCATAATTTGTTAAAAATACATAAAAAAATCAAATCAAATGCTTCACGATGTTAAAGTTATTCCCTCAGTTGTTTCTATTTTGTCATGATTTCGGGCAGTGATGTTGGATACTGTTATAGCTTGGCTGACTAACATGCACTGTGTCTACAACGTGATATATTGATATTGTTCGATTGCCATGGGTGTTGATCTTTGTCTTGTGCGTCTACGTTGTTTTGCGTTGTGTGCGAGTATTGAATCTGTTTGTATTTTGGAGTCGGTCTGTAGTAGCCTCTGTGCCCTTTGATGCGCTGTTATTCAATAGTTTTCTAGCTGTAATCATCCACCCTGACCTCACACCGATCCCCCAATTACATTGCGTAAAATCTCATCTGAAAAAAAAGAGATGGATCCTATACCGCTTTGGACACGCAGTGACCCCTGGCCTGCGTTTGTCCTGCGATGACACCTCGGGAACACGATCTATTGTCCTGTGGTGATGATACGCAGAACCATACTCAAATGTGGCACAATATTACATTTACCGAGTAGGTGTTGCATATCAACAATATGATTCATAACACCACACAGGCCACACATTATTTGAACATGATTAACTCCTATTCAGGAGTTACCGTAGGTAAGGACATCATATCACCCCCACCCCACAACTGTTTTTGTAGAGTTACTACACGTGTTTTGCTCCACTCTTCGTTCCACCTCTCAGCGTAGATCAGAGAAAGCTGTGCATCATGATCAAAAGCTAATTAGACCCTTTGTGGTATGGTCGTTTCAGGCTAGGCATGACTCGGAGAGTGGTTTATGTTCAACACGTGGTTTATTTAAACAGAGACACAAGGTCAACGAGCTTGACCTCTGGATGTGGTTCATTAGGCGTCTCTCGAACCCAGGTAAGAATTCAGTTTTTATTGGAATAGGGCGGAATGGTAAATAAGCCATGCCTACAGGTTTAATTTACCCAGGTAAACCTTTGGTCTGTCTTGGCTTGGCTTGGGGGGAAATGGCAGAGGCCATGTTTGTACTGTCTAACCTAACTGCAAACTCATACAACCAAAATGAAGCATAGACCAAAATAATTTATACCGAGCAGCACTGCAGCCTGTAGTCGTTGGTGTGTGGTGGTGTGTGGATTAGAGTCATGAGGTTCAGCCTGTAGTCGTTGGTGTATGGTGGTGTGTGGATTAGAGTCATGAGGTTCAGCCTGTAGTCGTTGGTGTGTGGATTAGAGTCATGAGGTTCAGCCTGTAGTCGTTGGTGTGTGGATTAGAGTCATGAGGTTCAGCCTGTAGTCGTTGGTGTGTGGTGGTGTGTGGATTAGAGTCATGAGGTTCAGCCTGTAGTCGTTGGTGTATGGTGGTGTGTGGATTAGAGTCATGAGGTTCAGCCTGTAGTCGTTGGTGTGTGGTGGTGTGTGGATTAGAGTCATGAGGTTCAGCCTGTAGTCGTTGGTGTGTGGATTAGAGTCATGAGGTTCAGCCTGTAGTCGTTGGTGTATGGTGGTGTGTGGATTAGAGTCATGAGGTTCAGCCTGTAGTCGTTGGTGTGTGGTGGTGTGTGGATTAGAGTCATGAGGTTCAGCCTGTAGTCGTTGGTGTGTGGATTAGAGTCATGAGGTTCAGCCTGTAGTCGTTGGTGTGTGGATTAGAGTCATGAGGTTCAGCCTGTAGTCGTTGGTGTATGGTGGTGTGTGGATTAGAGTCATGAGGTTCAGCCTGTAGTCGTTGGTGTGTGGTGGTGTGTGGATTAGAGTCATGAGGTTCAGCCTGTAGTCGTTGGTGTGTGGTGGTGTGTGGATTAGAGTCGCTGAGGTTCAGCCTGTAGTCGTTGGTGTGTGGTGGTGTGTGGATTAGAGTCATGAGGTTCAGCCTGTAGTCGTTGGTGTGTGGTGGTGTGTGGATTAGAGTCATGAGGTTCAGCCTGTAGTCGTTGGTGTGTGGTGGTGTGTGGATTAGAGTCATGAGGTTCAGCCTGTAGTCGTTGGTGTGTGGTGGTGTGTGGATTAGAGTCATGAGGTTCAGCCTGTAGTCGTTGGTGTGTGGTGGTGTGTGGATTAGAGTCATGAGGTTCAGCCTGTAGTCGTTGGTGTGTGGTGGTGTGTGGATTAGAGTCATGAGGTTCAGCCTGTAGTCGTTGGTGTGTGGTGGTGTGTGGATTAGAGTCATGAGGTTCAGCCTGTAGTCGTTGGTGTGTGGTGGTGTGTGGACACGAGTCATGAGGTTCAGCCTGTAGTCGTTGGTGTGTGGTGGTGTGTGGATTAGAGTCATGAGGTTCAGCCTGTAGTCGTTGGTGTGTGGTGGTGTGTGGATTAGAGTCATGAGGTTCAGCCTGTAGTCGTTGGTGTGTGGTGGTGTGTGGATTAGAGTCATGAGGTTCAGCCTGTAGTCGTTGGTGTGTGGTGGTGTGTGGATTAGAGTCATGAGGTTCAGCCTGTAGTCGTTGGTGTGTGGTGGTGTGTGGATTAGAGTCATGAGGTTCAGCCTGTAGTCGTTGGTGTGTGGTGGTGTGTGGATTAGAGTCATGAGGTTCAGCCTGTAGTCGTTGGTGTATGGTGGTGTGTGGACACGAGAGTCGCTGAGGTTCGCGCTCCGCTGCATTAAATGACCAGCCACGTGGCCTGCGGGCGCCTTAATTAGGTTTCCATTGCTCGCTGACAGAGTCGATGTTGCATTGATTCAGATTTTCCCTTCAGCGGCCACCGCCGCCGCTCGCTGCTGCGATGGAAGCCGACCGTTCCGATGTCACCGCGGGATCATCGGGGTTACGCAACGGCTGGTTCATCAAGTGCTCCGCGGCCCCTCCCCGGCTGACAGTCCGGGCCCGGGCGGCCTGTTTGTTGACGGTAGGCCTCCCCGTCATGCACACAATACCCTAAGCACGGACGCCACATGATGATGCGGTTTGTTGTCTTCGGTGGGGGGGGGGGGGGGGGGTTGTCCTTCGCCCTGCTGTGGTCTGAGGCCGGGTGTTAGAAGGGATTTCTGTTGGTCAGCAACATGTCCTTATTTGTTATGAGCCATGCGTGTCTCATCGTTTGCTTGGACACAAGACAACGTGTGTGTGTGTGTGTGTGGGTAAGAAAAGTAAGGTTGATAAAAGTTATAATGAACATCAATTAAATTCGACGTTGATAGTCCAGATCATTTTCTTTTTCTATTTTCATGAAAGAGTTCAAGGACTTTCCCAACGGTAGATGGTGGTTGTACATTTACTTGCTTAAAGGCACCCAGTGCAACTTTCGAGGCTTAAAAATAAACATTCAATTTCTAGTCTTTTTTACACGTAGTAAGTTTCAATAACTCCATACCATTACATACCGACATTTAAGCAGCAAAGATGAGACGTCGTTGTGTGGTGAGAACTGATACAAAATCGATAACAACAACAATGCCGCCATTTTCTTTATTTTTTGTAACCTACAATAAATAAAGCAGGCTTCCAGTCAATGGAAAAATGGCTTCTCCCCACCGGCGATTCTTGTTGTTTACGATTTTCTATCAGTTCTCACCACACAACGACGTCTCATCTTTGCTCCTTGAATGTCGATATGTAATGGTATGGAGTTTTTGAAACTTACTACGTGTAAAAAAGACTAGAAATTGAATGTTTATTTTTCATTGAATGTTTACATAAAGTTGCACTGGGTGCCTTTAATATGTGGCCATTAAAAAACATCAAAAAATTGCGACAACCCGCTTGTTTAAATAAACATAAGCAACATAACAAGCAGAATATGACACACTCTCTCTCTCTCACACACACACACACACACACACACACACACACACACACACACACACACACACACACACACACACACACACACACACACACACACACACACACACACACACACACACACACACACACACACACACACACACACACACACACACACACACACACACACACTCCATAATGGGATGGTAGGCATGTGATGCGACTGACACTAAATCATTAGTGCATTATAGAACTTCATGGATCCATGGTCCACTCACGAGTCATTGCTCTGGTGACCTTTCATAACATGTCACATCATACAAAGTATACCAGAGGATCGGGAACAAGAGTCAGGAAACAAAGAAACACTGAGCATTGGTTATGGGCAGAGAGGAAGAGTGTGTTTCTGACTTTAACTCTCTCCTTTGTTTTTGTGGATGAAAACATGCCAATCATTGGTGTGGCAGTCAATGGGTTTCGGGGGAGGGAACTGGTGGAGTGGGCGGGGCCCCAGAGCGCTCTAGGCCTTGTCATTGGCTGTCAGCCGCTGGATCTCCTCTTCCAGGGCGGTGATTCGCTGCAGGAGCCGCCTCATGTCCTGCTGTGCCCTCAGCTCTGCCTGGCGCTTGGCCTCCTGCACCTTGCTCTCGTACCAGCGCTCCAGCTGTGCCGACACCGCCTCGAAGAACCGCTGAGTCACCTGGCAAAGGGGGAAGAAGGTTAGGGTGTCCAACATTTGTTTCCTACAATATAGATACAATGAGGGGGCCTTTTTAAATGGCAAACACTTCCAACCACGGGAAATCAGCTCAGAAGGTGGCGTCATTAATCACAGCCGATTTTCCTACTATAACTAGTTAGGCCCTGAACTTTTGAATCTGTTTCATTGAGTAGGCAGTGACCTTTGAATCTACTTCCAGGGTATACATCCAGTCCAGTTGCACTCAAACGTCTTTTAGTTAAAACTCGTTGTCCTCATTTTTTAAAGGTTAACCATCCAGCTTGGCCATTTACTAATATCAGAGGGTACTGCTTCAGACATGTTCAAACTTCAAAAATCCTAGAACACAACATCAAGTTGGTCCATCTTTCCAGGATTCCCTCCCCCCCAACCCTCATAAACTCACTTCAACAGCTTGCCGATGGTTCCTTTCCTGGATTAACGTTTGTCGGTCGGTACAGACCCCCAGCATAGCGTCGTTGTCAGTGCTTGTGCCAGCGGTAGCCCGCCCACGGGCCAGCACGGGTTCACTGAGCCGTCTCTTGCAGGCCCAGCCGTAGCTCCTGTGTCCTAACCGCTGGCCCCGGGTCGCCAGTATCTCGGCCTTTCCGGGCTTGGCTGGGACAGCAAACAAGCTGCTGCTGCTGCTGCCACTGGTGGATCTGCCCCTGGCCCTCCCCAAGCCTACGACGGCCGGAGGAACCACCGAACCCCGGAGCGTCACTCCCGGAAGCCGCCAGCAGGAGTCAGCAGAGCTCACTGGCAGGCCTGAAAATAGAGTTGTCATTATGTCAGGTCTATAGTTTTGGATAAAAACCCAGCCTGGGACCACTCCACGTTGATCTCAAAGTTCTTGCCCTCTGGTGTCTGGTGGTTGTGGTCGTCATTGGCCAGGGTGGAGGAGGAGGGAAGACTGGGGAGACCGCTGACGTAGGTGGCCAGGGAGGAGCTGTTGCTGCTGCTGTCGTCTCCAGGCACCACATCCAGCAGAGGGAGGGTCGACTCCAGCAGGTCAGACTCTGCCCCAGAGACCTCCACAGAGGGTGACTGGAGCAGAGCGTAAGGCTCGGGGCTGGGCGGGAGATCCATGCCCCTCATCCGGGACATGCACCACCGCTTGAGGTCCCGGCTCATCGCTGCCTGCTTGTGAGGGGGAAAACATCACCCACCACACAACGTATTAAGAAGCTGGTTTTATTATACTGCTATATGAGATCGAGGCAGGCCAAACCAAGAGATAACTATGAGTGGTTTAATTTATTTTCTTATATCGCTGCTTAAGATTGTATAGTTTGACCTCGTCAACTGGCAGCTAAGTGAAGTGTGCCACTCCCGTACCTGGCTCCTTATGGCTTCTTCTCTGGCCTGTTCGGCATGCTGGTCTATCCTGTAGAGCATGGCTTCTCTCTCTGTGGCCGCTCTCTCCTGATTCACCATGTCCAACACTTCGATCTGAAAGAATACATCAATAGATCAAGGTATAGCATGCTGCATCTCAGTTAAGCAATGATGGGCTGCATTTAAGAAACCTTAATCCTTTATTTTGGACGAGAAGTTAAATCAAAGCTCTGACTTCCTGTGGTCACTAAGGATCCCATGGCACTGGTCAAAGTGTAGGTAGGGGTGCTAGCCCCAGTGTTGGTTCAATTTCCAACCTGGCTCTAGCACCACCATCGCCGCCTAATCATCCCCTGGTCTCTGATTGGATAGTATCTTTTCTCACCTCTTCAGTGCTATCGCTGGTGCATAATGGCTGCCCTGCATCAACCAGCTGGGTGCTACACACTGGTAATAGATGTTAACCACTTTGTTAAGCACAATGTTAAGCACTTAGAGTGCCCTGAAAAGGGCTACACAAATGCAATTCAATGTAGGTTAGAAGTAGATGATATGTGGTTGGAAATCTTGAGTCTCTCCCCTGCTTTATGGAAACACTGCCTGATGAAGTCAGTTTACCTGACGTAGGTTCCTGCGGTGCAGCCTTCCCAGCTGGACATTGAACTGGTCCTGCAAGCTCACGATGTGCCACTTCATCTCCTCCTGGGTGGCTCGGATCTGGCCCCCCAGCTTCCTGAAGCGGGCCCTACAGTGGCTCCCTCTGGCAGGAGCCTGGCACATCCCACCACCACCCCACCCCACCATGCAAACCCAACCGTAGATGGACAGTTGATGGCATATACGTTTATAACACCTTCTTATTGTGTGTTATTTATCTTTCACATAGGTTTTAAAACATATTTTATCCTCCGCCGCCATATTTGTCTGTATATTTTCATCTCTCGTCGTTCTAATGTTTTAATTAAGAAGCGTCAAGGCAATATGGAGCCGCGTTGAGATGCTGGTCAAAGTCTGTTACATAAACAATTCAAAGATTCCTGGGTTCATCTTGATAGCTTAGACGTGACACTGAGACACCGACCTGTCGTACCGTGCCGTGTCTGTCTCGGAAGAGTGTGTATAGCTGATAGGCCCTGGTCTTCGGAGGTTCCCTGCAGTTGCCGGACGGGAGAAGTCCTTTCCTCCTTTGGGTCTCTGAAGGGACTCCCTCTCCACTCCCTGCATGATCCTCATTCAAGGCCTGGGAATGACACATGCTACTACTTTCACTTTGTTTGCTTTTACTCCATCTTGGGACCACTGTTATTCAACCTTTACATACTTGGTCAAATCATAAAAAAAAACTCAATCTCCTACCATAGCAATGCTGATGACACCCAAATGTACCTAGCTCTGTCACCAAATGACTACAGCCCCCTTGACTCCCTTTGCAACTGTATAGAACAAATGAATAACTGGATGTCCCAGTATTTCCTTCAGCTGAACCAAGATAAAACTGAAGTGATCGTATTTGGTCAAAAGGAAGAAAGACACAAAGTCACTGCAGTGTCTCCCCCATAAAATGTCTTAGTCAAGGTGGTCAATCGGTGACACTGTTTTGAACCGTATCACCGATGCATTATTTATCTTTATTTTTGGTACTTGATGGAAGTATGTTTTCCTTCCCTATGGGAGTTTTGTACTTTTTTAATCCATAATAATTCAAAGAAATATATATTTTTTTATATATATAAAAATATATATATTTATATATATGTATTTTTTTATACATTGGTATTCAAGGCGGGGCCCTATTGTTGCTACGGCGGCCGCCTTAACCATACTGTGCTGGGGGAAACACTGCACTGCTATTCTGGATTCTAAGGGACTCAAGGTAAAACAAGTAGTGAAGATCTTGTCTGTCTATATTGACAGTGATCTACATTTTAACTGCCACATAAAATCAACCACTAAATCACTATTTTATCACCTTAGAAATATAGCTAAACTGAGGAATTTTAAGGCAAAAAATCTAAAAAGCTATTGAGAAGCTTCAATTCTTACAAAATGTATCAGCCAGAATTCTAACAAAAACAAGAAGAACGAATCATATTGCCCCCACACTAAAATCTCTACACTGGCCTCCTGTATGACACAGAATTGACTTCAAGGCACTATTTCGGATATTCCTGTTTCATGTTTTTATCGCTATGCCCTTTTATTGTTTTACAAATGTATATTTGTCTGCACATGTAGATATTCACTTAATTTCATATCTTTATATCTAATGCTTATAGCTACAGTTTTGCACTTCCTTTCATGCATATATGTATATATATGTATATTTTATTTTGTTTTCATCTTCACATGCACATTCAGTTGCCTTTTTGTTTATGAAGTGGACTATACAAAATAAACTTGACCTGAATTTAATTACTGATGTATGACATTACATTGCTGGTCATTTTCAGGTGTGGTCCTGATGAAGGATGGGGCCATTTTTAGGGTATTTAAGCCTCTTTTCGTATCCGAAATGATCTGATACAGATCTCCGTGCAACTCTACCCCACTCCCTCGGCCGTGTGGTCCTCCGGCGGTGAGGGCGGCCATCTTGCGGCGACGGTGGGGATGACAATGGTAGCCAGTCGTGAAGACCGTTGGTCGGGTGGCCCTCGGTCGGGTGGCCCTCGGCACAGAGTCTAGCTCGTTGTCTTCGGCAGACGAGGCGCTCTCCTGTTCAGAGGAGATGTAACAAGACACAGTGGTGGAGTGAAGTAGTCCCTCTTTTTTCTGGCTCCTCTTCCCTGCCCTGTCATAATACTTTTACTCTTTCTAGCTCATAACATTATCTCTGAATGAGAATGTTTTCATAGATGTATGGAAGAATGCATGCATTTTCTAAGTTATAAGACAAAACAAGCCAACAGCTCAATTTTTATGATAATGTATCAATGGATTGGTGGAAACCCCATTTGAATAAAATAATACGTGCAATAGGACAACATGCTAACTTGACAAGAAAAGCTCTGTGGTAGAGGCGGAGTATTTGACTCCTCCTTAACAAAGTACATACCCTTTTAGCCAGTGTGTCGACACTATTGACGGACTGGGTCCTACGCTCGGCCCTCACTCTCTCTCTCTGCTTCCTTATCGTTCTTCCTCGCATGAAGCGATGCACCTGGACAGCAAAAGATAATTAGAGTCTGGTTAGCCATTTTTTTTATTTTTTTTTATTTGTATGTTAAACACATGTGTTTTGGTCCATGTTATTTACAAATACTGATAAAGTTCAAATTCAAGTCATTTTATTCGTCAAAGGCACAAAGTAACAACGTCATTCTCAATGAGATTTTGGTAGCCCAAGCTCTCCTTAACAGTGTAAATAATGAAAATGAAAATGGTATAAGAAGATAAAAAGATTAGGTACAGTGCACTTAAGAACAAAATAAGAAAAAGATGTTTACATAAAGCTAGAATATATGTACAGTATATATATATATATACAGTATATATATATGTACAGTCAGCACGCAAGACTGCAACCGTGCGTGGCGCCATCTTGGAATAAAGTTAATTTACCAATGTGAACTAGAAAATGTCATCATTGTTTAGTTGGCTCAACTCGCTCAACTCATCGACTCGTTTGTTTGTGGAACCAACAGTGCAGTGTTCATTGTGCCATTGGTTGCCTTGAAGCGGCGGTTGTATGATGTGAGAGATGTACAGCGGTCGGGCAGAAGAGCGTGTGGTTCTGAAACAACCTCCCGCTCAGCGTAGAGATGGACCCACCTGGGGAGCCCGGGCGAGGACCAACGCTGCCTCTGCGCTGTTGTTTTCCCTCGCTCTGTCCAGAGCCGTCCTGCCTGCCTGGAGAGAGAGTGGGGAGGGATGGGGGGAGCCCGTCAAACTAAACGCTTCAGTATTCAGCCACACAACTTGCTCTTTAAACCCGCTACATGCAAATTTGACAAGAAACAGAGAAGAGATCCTAACAATTGACTTAGACGAGACAAGAGGGTGAAAGACAAGTTAGTGTTTGGATGCGTGCAGTGGATGAGGTGAGAGACCCACGTTGTTCCGGACGTTCCCGTCTCCTCCAGCCTCCAGCAGCAGCTGGACGCTCCTCTTGTGGTTGAGCGCTGCGGCCGTGTGCAGGGCCGTGTCCCCCTCCTGGGGGGTCATCACAACCAGGGTCAGCTGAATGAGGGCCTTTGGTTAAGGACTGCTGAGGAAGTGCATGGACGTATCTGGTACTTAAAGAGCGCTCCCTGAATCGAATAAATAGTCTGGACTTATTTTGACTCGTAATACTGACCTCATTGAGATCGGTGGAGTGCACATCATGTATTTTGCTCTGCCCTGTGTGTGTGTGTGTGTGTGTGCGTGCGTGCGTGCGTGCGTGCGTGTGTGTGTGTTTTTGTGCGCATGCGATTGTGCATTTGAGTGCATGTGTGTGTGCGTGCGTTTACAAGAACACTTAGGATGCCGACTGAATTAATAAATTCAAGTGCATGCCAAGACATAAGCCTGGACAGGCCAAAGTAAACGCTGATGGAAACAAACCCCTCGTCAAATTGATCAATATCGACATAGCATCAAGGAGCATTGACATCACACAATGTCAGTTGTGCGTTGTCATTCTAGGAGGAATACACACAGTACCTGGTTCTGCTCTGTCACAGAGCACAGTGTGCTCAGCAGAAGCTTCAGCACCTTGACGTTGTTGTAACGAGAGGATACATGCAGGCAGGTGTCCCCTATCTGAAAACCACCATACAGAGTACTCTTTATCTCATTGTAGGTTAGAGGCACCGCTTCTCCTGTGAGGCAACAGACTGATACCATGCTACACACAGGGAGAACAGGTAGGCATAAAAGACTGATGGATCCTTGAGGAAATGAGCCAGGCTTCATTTAAACATCTGAGGTCAATATAATTTGGCAAAATTACTTATCTTCTGCCGAGTGTGTGTGTGTGTGTGTGTGTGTTGGTAACTCGCCTTGTTCTTGGCGTCAGCCGCTGAACCTCCGAGCAGCAAGACGCGTGCACTCTGAGCGTGTGCGTTCTGACACGCAAGATGTAGAGCCGTGTTGCCGGCCTGCAAGAAGGGAAGGAACATCATTTACCTTCAGTCAAATGTCAACACTCATCCCAGTACGACATCCTCCGATATTAAATACATGTTGAAAAACGGTTTCAATCAGAACACAGTGTGGGTCCTTCATCCTTATCACTGAAGCACCTCATCGATGATCGTCTCGTCTCATCTCATCTCATCATCTCATTTTCGACCGCTTATCCGGGGTCGGGTCGCGGGGGGAGCAGCTCAAGCAGGGGGCCCCAGACTTCCCTTTCCCGGGCCACATTGACCAGCTCTGACGGGGGGATCCCGAGGCGTTCCCAGGCCAGTGTTGAGATATAATCTCTCCACCTAGTCCTGGGTCTTCCCCGAGGTCTCCTCCCCACTGGACGTGCCTGAAACATCTCCCAAGGAAGGCGCCCAGTGGGCATCCTTACCAGATGCCCGAACCACCTCAGCTGACTCCTTTCTAAGTAAAGGAGCAGCGGCTCTAATCCGAGTTCCTCACGGATGGCTGAGCTTCTCACCCTATCCCTAAGGGAGACGCCAGCCACCCTTCTGAGAAAACTCATCTCGGCCGCTTGTACCCGCGATCTCGTCCTTTCGGTCATCACCCAGCCCTCATGACCATAGGTGAGGATAGGAACGAAGATCGACCGGTAGATCGAGAGCTTTGCCTTGCGGCTCAGCTCTCTTTTCGTTACAACGGTGCGGTAAAGCGAACGCAATACCGCCCCCGCTGCTCCGATTCTCTGGCCAATCTCACGCTCCATAGTACCCTCACTCGCGAACAAGACCCCGAGGTACTTGAACTCCTTCACTTGGGCTAAGGACTCATTTCCTACCCGGAGTAAGCAATCCACCGGTTTCCTGCTAAGAGTCATGGCCTCAGATTTAGCGGTGCTGATCCTCATCCCAGCCGATTCACACTCGGCCGCCAGCCGATCCAGTGAGTGCTGAAGGTCACAAGCCGATGATCCAATGAGGACCACATCATCTGCAAAAAGCAGTGACGAGATCCTCAGACCACCGAACTGCAACCCCTCCCCACCACGACTACGCCTCGATATCCTGTCCATGTATATCACAAACAGGATTGGTGACAAGGCGCAGCCCTGGCGGAGACCAGCACCCACTGAGAACGAAACTGACTGGCTGCCGAGAACACGAACACAGCTCTCGCTTTGGGAGTACAAAGATTGGATGGCCCTGAGGATAGACCCCCTTACCCCATACTCCCGCAGCACCTCCCACAGTTTCTCCCGGGGGACCCGGTCATACGCCTTCTCCAGATCCACAAAACACATGTAGACCGGATGGGCATACTCCCAGGCCCCCTCCAGGATCCTTGCGAGAGTGAAGAGCTGGTCCGTAGTTCCACGTCCGGGGCGAAAACCGCATTGTTCCTCTTCAATCTGAGGTTCGACGATCGGCCGAACCCTCCTTTCCAGCACCTTGGAGTAGACTTTACCAGGGAGGCTGAGAAGTGTGATACCCCGGTAATTGGCACACACTCTCCGGTCCCCCTTTTTGAACAGGGGAACCACCACCCCGGTTTGCCACTCCTTTGGCACTGTACCCGACTCCCACGCGATGTTGAATAGGCGTGTCAACCATGACAGCCCCTCAACACCCAGAGCCTTTAGCATTTCTGGCTGGATCTCATCAATCCCTGGGGCTTTGCCACTGCGGAGATGTTTGACTACCTCAGTGACCTCCACCAGGGAAATTGACGACGAAACACCATCAACCTCGAGCTCTGCCTCCAACATAGAGGGCGTGTTATTCGGATTCAGGAGTTCCTCAAAGTGTTCCTTCCAACGTCCGACGACCTCCTCAGTTGAGGTCAACAGAGTCCCATCCTTACTGTACACAGCTTGGATGGTTCCCCGTTTCCCCCTCCTGAGGTGCCGGATAGTCTTCCAGAAACACTTTGGTGCCGACCGAAAGTCCTTCTCCATGGCCTCTCCGAACTTCTCCCACACCCGCTGCTTAGCCTCCGACACGGCAGCCGCTGCAGCCCTTCGAGCCTGTCGGTACCCTGCAACCGAGTCAGGAGTCCTCCAGGATATCATATCCCGGAAGGCCTCCTTCTTCAGTCGGACGGCTTCCCTGACCACCGTAGTCCACCACGGTGTCCGAGGGTTACCGCCCCTTGAGGAGCCTAAGACCCTGAGGCCACAGCTAGCCACCGCAGCTTCAGCAATGGAGGCTTTGAACACCGCCCACTCCGGCTCAATGCCCCCAACCTCCACAGGAATGCCAGAAAAGCTCCTCCGGAGGTGTGAGTTGAAGATACCTAGGACGGGGGCCTCCTCCAGACGTTCCCAGTTCACCCGCACTACTCGTTTGGGCTTACCCGGTCTATCCGGAAATTTCCCCCATTCCCTGATCCAACTCACAACCAGATGGTGGTCGGTTGACAGTTCCGCCCCTCTCTTTACCCGAGTGTCCAAAACATGCGGCCTCAGATCAGATGACACGATCACGAAATCGATCATCGATCTTCGGCCTAGGGTACTCTGGTACCAGGTACACTTATGAGCACCCTTATGTTCGAACATGGTGTTTGTTATGGATAATCCATGACTAGCACAGAAGTCCAATAACAAACGACCGCTCGGGTTTAGATCAGGGAGGCCGTTCCTCCCCACCACGCCTCTCCAGGTGTCTCCATCGTTGCCCACGTGGGCGTTGAAGTCTCCCAGCAGAACTACGGAGTCCCCTACTGGAGCCCCATACAGGACTCCATTCAGGGTCTCCAAGAAGGCCGAGTACTCTGAGCTGCTGTTTGGTGCATACGCACAAACAACAGTCAGAGTTTTCCCCCCTACAACCCTTAGGCGCAGGGAGGCGACCCTCTCGTCTACCGGGGTAAACTCCAACACCGCGGCGCTCAGCCGGGGATTTATGAGTATCCCCACACCCGCCCGGCGCCTCACGCCCTTGGCAACTCCGGAGAAGAATAGAGTCCAACCCTTATCCAGGAGTACGGTACCAGAGCTGAGACTGTGCGTGGAGGTAAGCCCCACCAGATCTAACTGATAGCGCTCCACCTCCCTCACAAGCTCCGGTTCCTTTCCCCACAGCGAGGTGACGTTCCACGTCCCCAGAGCCAGCTTCTGCCGCCCGGGTCTGGTCCGTCGAGACCCCTGACCTTCGCTGCCACCCATGTGGCTGCGCACCCGACCCCAACGGGTCTTCCCACAGGTGGTGGGCCCATGGGATGAAGAGAGGGGGGGTGCCACGTAGTTTGTTCGGGCTGTGCCCGACCGGGCTCCGTGGCAAACCCGGCCACCAGGCGCTCGCCATCGAGCCCTCCGTCTGGGCCTGGCTCCAGACGGGGGCCCCGGGCTTCCTCCGGGCCGGGTCACATCTCCTCTTTTTCCGTTATTCATTGGAGTTTTACGTCTCGTCTCATATAAAACGTAAAATGTGAACGTTCTAGGCGAAATACATTCACGATTTTAGACCAAGACCACCATAATTACGACATAATTACGAAATTAAAATGTGTACGCATGATTTCTAGGCATCTCAAGCAGACAAATCAAATTTATCGGATGAATACGTTTTGCTTCACGTCTGGCCAATTTCGTTTTAGTACACATTGAAGAACGGAAACGACAAGCCCAGGAACATTCCGATACAACATCAAGGAGACTGCCTATTTGTCATGTTGGGGGAATGTAATGTGTGGTTCTCAATAAGGTCATCTTGCTGGATGATCCGGTTGGATCACTTAAAAGGTTTAACTACTGCATTACATGAAGTGTTCCATCCACCATCCTCTATGCTTTCATCACTCAGGTTTTCTCCGTACTACATTACATCTCGGCTATCTCTAACCTTATTTTTTACATTAACATCTGCTCCTGCCTTGACCAGTAGTTTGACACACTGGTAGAAGCCGTGCCAGGATACCTCGTGGAGGGCTGTGTTGCCATCCTATAATACAAACACAAAGTTTCCATACTACATTAATGTAACTCAGCATTATATACACACACACACACACACACACACACACACACACACACACACACACACACACACACACACACACACACACACACACACACACACACACACACACACACACACACACACACACACACACACACGCACGCATAAGCTAGAGTCTACTTCTAAATAGGCTGAATCTTACTTATACTGATATTTGTATACTAGTGTATTTGGCTGCACAATGTGTTGTTCTGGTGTAATGATGTGAGTTTCCCCTATAACCGCACCGCACATCCCCAGTCCCGGTGCATGCTTGTATACTATATCTCCCTTTAATTGTCATTGATGAAATTATATTAAATTTCATAAATTGTATCCGGACAGTTTTTTCCCTGCCATGCTCCCTTCTTAGTGCAATAAACATGCATCCTTATTTTCTTAGTCCACAAGGGCTCATGCAAAAAAAAAAAAAAATCTAATACTAAGATTCACTACCGCAAAGATTCTTTATCTGAATACTGGTTGCACATTTCCAATACTCAAACATACAAACCTCTGGTGCAGTCACCGCTAGGACTTAGATAAAAGATGCACGACAGTACTGATACCAATGATAGGCTGATACTGATACCCAGAACCAGGTGTCGGCTCTCACTCACCACCACGATACATGGCTCAGATTGAACTCACCCGTTCCTGTAGGTTCAGGGCGCAGCCTCCCTGGACCAGGGCAGCCATGGCGTCGCTGTTGCCCGCGGCGGCTGCCCTGTGCAGTGGCGTCTGGTGGCCCTGGGCCGGGCAGGGGGGCCGGGTCTGATGCTGGGGGACATGCTTTGACGCCGGCTCGCTCATCACTACCATCATCACCAGGCACAAAGAAGCGGCAAGCAGAGGTGTGTGTGTGTGTGTGCAGGGCATGCATCCAGATGTTGTGCCCTCACACGCTTAGGGGTTCATGCACATGTATCAGGAGGGGAATTGATATTGGAGTATAAAACAGACAATTATATTATCCTTACTGCTGGATCCATGTGTGGATCGAAACTTGGAATTCTATTCAATTTAGGCTGATGTGTTAAGCCGTTTGCTCAGATGTTTGTGGCCGGTTTGCTCAGACCCCAACTAAATTGCTGTCATTATCTGTGACATGATTTTTGTTCAACTCACCCCCTCTTGCGGTTTAGGCAAGTTGAAATAGAAATAGGGCATTTGGCGAGCCATTGACATCCATTGTCCATAGCTAGTGGATAGTAGCTTCCAAAGCTGTGTCTTGCCTTTGTTCAACACAGGTAAGCAAACACAAACTACTCTGGCTAGGTTGTTAACTCTTTTTGTTCACCCAAACAAACAAATCCACAAGTTTAGATTACGTGTAAACAAACCACTATGCATGCTAACAAACTTGCAAACTGAGATGTGCAGTTACAATTCTGAGCGAAGATAGTCACTGTGTCTCATTCAGTGTGAAAACTCTGACTTCTGGGTACAGAGCATCATTTCAATAAGTTGATAGGGTTAGAGTAGGAGGGGGTGTTTTTGAACTGATTGCAGGTTTGATCTTAGTTGGGTCCATGTTTCCACAAATGTCCCTTTCCCCCCTGCTCTGTGAAGGTCTGCACCAAGTTCATCTCTGATTGGTCGAGCTTTGAATAGAAACAGGATTTTGCATTGTTGTAGACAGCCAGACACGAGAGATAAAAGGAGGCAACCAGCAGAGAACAAGACACTATCTTCAGTTGATTGCGATGCTGCCACCACTCTACACAATTTGATTGTTTTGCAACATCTTTTTCACATGGATGTATCTTCTTTTTTTTTTTTACATATTTTAATTTTCAATGGAGTAGACTCAACCTTGTGATTCCATTTCTTGATTTGCTCGTTGATTCATGACAATTTTGGTTGAGACACACCTAGCCTACTGGGTAAATGTTACCATTATGTATAAACCCAGGTTGCTCTGCATTCTGAATGAGGCTATGTGGAAGTTCTCTTATACATGTTCTATGCAGAACTGTAAATCCAGCTTTATACATTGATATAATTCATCACATGCCCATTAATCAGATTTGTCCTACCTTCATGGAAGGGATGCCCTCTGCTCCCGAATGCTCAGAAGTGGAGTCTTTGGTGGACACTTCAGTATAGTTGCTTTTTGAAATTATTTTAGATAAGGTAAAAAAAAAAAATAGCAGTAATAGACACAGATGATTGCAAGCTAACCTCTTACATCCTCTTAGATTTTCATCTGGTACTAGATGATTCTGAGTTGTTAATCTCTCTCTCTCTCTCTCTCTCTCTCTCTCTCTCTCTCTCTCTCTCTCTCTCTCTCTCTCTCTCTCTCATTGTGTCACAATCAGTCCACTAAGAACCAGGCTGTCTGCATCCAGGATTGGAGAAGAATGTTGGGAGCAACAGCTGCCCTACAGTATACTCACCTTGGGATCACAGTTCAGGTATTACATGTACTGGAATTTGCGGGTAGGAACCTGAGAAGAAGGTTAATAGAGCGATAGAAAGAGAGGATGTTTATGATTTATCTTAACACTATTTCAGAGGGATTTCCCCAAGCAACATCCCATATGTTGCTTGGGGAAAATCCCTCTGAAATAGTGTTAAGATTAAATTAGTTATTTTTACTCTGGGTTCTATCACTGGAGCTAACAGAATCTAGAACTTCTTGCTTCCATTAGGTAGACTGTTTAGTGGTCTATTTTAATTTAGATACTGACTGTCTGGAATGTTACTCAACAATTGAGCAATATTGTTTGTTCGGGAAAAAATAGGCCTCCACCCAGATGCCAGTACATTTGAATCAAAATGTTGTTGTTGAATGTCAACTATCAGCTTCTAGTAGTTGATTTTATGTCACAATTGCACAACATAAGCGCTGATTCCAGCGGTGCAGACTTGGAGCGGATGGAACTATGGACCATTTGAGCTTTGAATGTGCAGAGTTGAGTTGTGTTGAGACAAGTTAAGAGTTTTCTTGGTTGATTTAAATGATTTAAGTCACTGTTGGTGAGAGACAAGTGAAATGGATGGTAGGTTAAAGTTTAGATATGTTTTGCAGAAATAAATAGATTTTTCGTATGAAATGCCTTATGTATGTATGTCCTATATTAAGGCCTTCGTGCATGCCGGCACTCACCAAAGATCAGCACGCACACATTGTCACAGATACAGACACACACACACACACACACACACACACACACACACACACACACACACACACACACACACACAGAGCTTCCTCTTGAACTTACAACATTTTGTATGTGCACAGAACTTGTTTCTATGAACATTCTTACTGTACCAACAGCGATATATGATTGTTTCTCTTTCTTCTCACAAATGTACTTATTGTAAGTCACTTTGGATAAAAGCATCTGCTAAATGTCCTAAATGTAGATGCAAAATGTAATGATTCTTTTCTGTTAAGGGTTTGACCCCGACGCCAAAGGATTTCCATGTAGTGCGTCCACACGGTCAGAGACCCCATTACTATGGCTTCTGCAGGCCCAGGGTTAATCTGCATGCTTTGTGGCTGATTATGAAGCAAGTCTTAATGCACGACCCTGTGTGCACACAAAGCAGCTTGAGTCAGGGATCATGTGCTGGATTATTCTTTTCTGTGATGCTCTGTAGCCCGACAAGCCCGCTTGAAGCGCTGAGCGATGTTGTTTTGGGTTTTCTGTTGACCGAAATTGGGTAATGGCCAGGACAAACAAACAGCAGGCAATATCCCTCCTCATACTTTTTTATTTAAGTTTATTTGAAATAAAAAATGCTCAATAGTTTGTTTTTTTATAAATCCTACTATTTTGTCTTTAACAAATGGGCATTTTAATTTAAACACCCAGATCCCAAGCTTGCTAGCTTTCATTAAACCATTATAAAATAACTGCATATAAATAACTAAATTTGTGCTATTTATAAAAACTATAGGCTTACACTGGGTATACCTTTTTCGTTACATGTTTTACATCATGTTGCATGACTGCACAGTATATTGTTCTTTGTCTATTGATTTGTGTCTTATTATTTGAATACATTTAGTATCAGCATTGACCTATATACAAATGCAAGCAGTCCAGACACTCACTGACACACGCCCAATAACTACAACGATGTAAATATATTCAATGCTGGGTTAATGAAATCCAAAGGGACTGCTTCCTTTCAATCGATACATAACAAAATAAAATATGTTTCATCCTCCTTATAATATTTTAATGTTATTTGATTATTCTTCTAAGTTCTAAAGGTTTCAAAAATGTATTTTAGGAAAGATATGGATTGAAGCCGTTGTTACATAACATGAAAAATCACGACGTAGGCCTGCCCTCAATGTATTTGTTTATCCTCTCCACTTGAACACCCTAGTTTTTCTGTGACTCTATGACTGGTTTCAGCTGTTTTCATTGTCAATTGTGTTCAAACTTCGTTCTTTCCTCTATACTACTATAGAGAGATTGCAATCATATGACTAAGGTCGTCTCAGACAGACTTAAAGTGTAATCCGGCGAAAATTGAACCCAGGGTCTTTTTTTTGGCACGAAAACCCATCAAATGCCCTCCAGATACTTTTTTTGTTAAAAATCGAGTATTGGAGTTTGCCGAGCGCAATGTTTGGCGACCATGTTATTTGCTTGGACAATTGAGTTTCGCTCCCACATTGGCATTTTTTTCCTGGGATTTCACAATTAGTTATTAAATTAACAGGACACAGACGGGATGATTGTCATATTTTGATAAAGATATTGTGGCATTCCCCCGGTGCCACGCCCCCTAGCCGGGAGAGTCGAGGCCGGGATATACCGCCGGTGGCCAACAGCCGGCGACAAATCCCGACCTCCCGAGAGCCGCAATCGGGAGAACGAGGAACACCTGGGCAGGAGGCACCCAGCTGTTAAAAGGAGGCCACCGACCGACAGAAGGGGGCCAGTCGAGTGGAAGAGAGGACGACACCGAGGAACCAGACTCCGTGGAGTGAGCCGCACGGCGGACACGTAGACGGCTGGCGGCGGGCCCGAGACCCACTCCCCGGGCTGGCCGGAGAGAGACTCCGACCCCGCCGTCGAGGACCAGGCCGTCCACCCCGCCCAGAGAACGAGGAGAACCCGAGACCCGGCGCTGCTACCACTGCGGACGACGGGGACACCTAGCCCGGGACTGTCCCGACCGACAGGACGTCCCCATGCCCTCCGCGTGCACCGCCCCGAGAGACCGCCCCGCCTGCATGCTGGCCACCTGCTGGGCCCAAGGGGCCAAGGACTCCCCCACTGTCCCCATCAAGGTGATGCACCAGGACACCCATGCCCTGTTGGACACGGGGAGTGCCGTGACCCTGGTGAGGGCCGACCTAGCCGGGGGTAGACCGGGAACCCCGATGCAGGTTTCCTGCGTGCACGGCGACACCCGGACGTATGACACCTGTCACGTGGTGGTACGCACCCCACAGGGGGTCTTCGTCGCCCGGGCCGGAATAGTGCCGACCCTCCCGGTACCGTTCCTGATCGGCCGGGACTGCCCCATCTTCGCTCGCTTCTGGAGCCCAACGAGGGGGAACCGAGGAGGACGGGAGCTGCACCGTCCGGCCGGCCGGAGCGGGCGACCGGCCCGGCGAGAGGCATGGCGACCGACGATCCGAGGAACCGCGTCGGAGACCGGATCCGCCCCGGGAACGCCGCGTCGACCGACGTCCAGGGGGACCACCGCAGACCACGGACCAGCCCTGGGAGCGACCCGCCGAACGACCGCCAGGCGGACTGAGTCGGACGACGAGGCGGATTCCGGAGGAGAGGGTCCGTCAGCGCCGGGAAGCCCGGCCCGATCCACCGGGGACCAGGGACGACCGGGACCGGGAGACGGAGCGGGGCCCAGTTCCGACACCGTCACCGCCTCCGAGAGGGGGAACACTCCCGCAGAGCCCGAGAGCTCCCCCCTAACGGGGTTGTCGGACTTCGCCCAGGCTGGGGGGGAGAACTCGGCCCGGCCGGGACAGTTCGCCACGTCCCAGCATCGGGACGATGCCCTGCGGCACGCGTGGGGACATGTGGTCGCCCACGACGGTCAGGTGAGGGACTCAGTGAGCCACCTGACCCACCCCCACTTTTGTACTCAGCGAGGGTTGTTGTATAGGGTCGAAGAACGTGAGGGGGAGGTGGTATGTCAACTGGTGGTACCGCGACCATACGTGAGTAAGGTTTTATTCATGGCCACACACATTTGCTCGGCGCACATCTAGGCATGGACAAAACGCGGGAGCGAGTGGTGGCGCGGTTTTATTGGCCCGGTGTACGAAAAGATGTAGCGCGTTACTGCCAGGAGTGTCCCAACTGCCAACGCGTAGCCCCGCGGGCGGTGGAGCGAAGCCCGCTCATACCGATGCCTATTATCGAGACCCCCTTTGAGAGAATAGCGTTGGACATTGTAGGACCCCTACCCAGGACGAGCCGGGGACATCGGTATCTCCTCGTCATCCTAGATTACGCGACCCGATATCCCGAGGCCCTCCCACTGCGTGCGGCGACCAGCAAGGCGGTGGCCCGAGAGCTAATGCTACTATTTAGCCGGGTGGGACTCCCGAAGGAGATTCTCACCGATCAAGGTTCGTGTTTTATGTCCCGCGTGGTCAAGGAGTTATTAAAACTATTGCAGGTCACCCAGCTCCGGACCTCGGTGTATCACCCACAGACGGACGGGCTAGTCGAGCGTTTTAACCAAACCATCAAGCTAATGCTCAAAAAGAGCATCGAGGCGGACGGGAAGAATTGGGACCAGCTACTTCCCCACGTCCTCTTCGCCATTTGCGAGGTGCCCCAGGCTTCCACAGGGTTCTCTCCCTTCAAACTCCTTTATGGGAGGAGACCCCGTGGAATACTGGACCTGGCGAAGGAGGCGTGGGAGAGTCATCCCTCTCCACATAGGACCACTATTGAACATGTGGAGCTCATCAGGGACCGAATGGCCAAGGTCTGGCCCATAGTCCGGGACCACCTCGCCCGTGCTCAACAGGCCCAAGCAGTCAACTTGTTGCTTTTGTACGGTACATCGATACTGACGACATTTATGAGCACATTTTATTCTGCAAAGCATTGGAGGGGAAAACAACAGGAGAGGACATTTTTGATGTTGTCAACACCTTCTTCTGTGAAAATGGCATGAGCTGGAAATCCTGCAGCAGCATCTGCACGGACGCAGCAGCATCAATGACGGGCAGCACGCGAGGACTCATAGCGCGTATTAAAAAAGAGAACCCCGACGTGAAGTGGACTCACTGTGTCATACACAGGGAAGCATTGGCCTCAAAGAGAATGAGCCCTGTGCTACATGACGTTTTGAACGACTGCATCAAGGTGATCAACTTTATAAAGTCCACGCCACGTAACGCACGCCTGTTTCGACGCCTCTGTGAAAACATGGGAGCGGAACACACACAGCTGCTGCTCCATACAGAAGTGCGCTGGCTGTCTTGAGGGAGAATTCTCAACCGGCTGTATGAATTACGATCAGAAGTTCAAACATTTCTGATTGAGCACAGCTCTCCCCATGCCACCCTGTTCCAGGACACAGACTGGATTGCAAAGATGGCTTATCTGGCAGATATATTCAGCAAACTCAACGAGCTGAATATGTCTCTGCAGGGAAAAGACACCAGCCTTTTGAACCTGTATGATAAGGTGGATGGCTTCCTGAAGAAAGCAGAGCTGTGGAGAAGAGCCTCTTCACAGGGGGATTTCACCTGCTTTCCTCAGGTGAATGCTTTTCTCTGTGAGGATGTGGACAGAGCTTCAGTCAAGTTGCTCATTGTGGGACATTTGAATAACTTGATTGAAAATTTCCATTCCTACTTTCCTGACATTGAGGAAAAATCTAAACAGCTGGATTGGGTGAGAAACCCATTTCTCTTTTCCGAAACAAACAAGCTACCCGTCACTAATCAGGAAACACTCCTTGATGTGTCATCTGACCGTGGCCTCCGGATAAAGTTTGACACATCCACACTCACACAGTTTTGGGTGTGTGTGAAGCAGGAGCACCCTGACCTGGGACAGAAAGCTTTGGAGTCGCTACTGCCCTTTGCCTCCACATATTTATGTGAGGCCACCTTCTCTGCAATGTCTGTGATCAAAACAAAGCAGAGAAACAGACTGAGCCTGGAGAAGAGATTAATCACAGCAGTTGCCTCCCTGTCACCAAGAATGACAAAGCTTCTCAGTGAAGCACAACCACAAGTTTCTCATTAAAAATCAGTTCACAGGTTCACCCTTGTATTTATTTTTTTCTTATAAATGTATTTATTTCTGTTAACCTATTTGCAAATGTATGTTTGTCTGATATTTATGTTATTTTATGTACATTTATGTTTATGTGTCTTACTTTTACAAAGTAAAAAAATAAAAATATCAGTTCAATGCAACTATGTTCAATGTTCAGTGTTGACAGTTCAATAAATCAGACAATGATGGCATAACGCTGTGTTTTACATCTTTTTTTCAAACAAAAATGCTTTGCGCTGGTTAGGGGGTACTTGGCTGAAAAAATATTTCACAGGGGGTACATCACTGAAAAAAGGTTGAGAACCACTGGCCTACGTTATGCTAGCATGTGTACTGTGAACCAACGAGTATGCAATTGTGTACTGTAGTGGAAAAAGTAATACTACAGATGATACTTTAAAGTAATGAGTTGATGAATGGAGATCGGCTCTTGGTAACTAGGGTTGGCACCGAAACTCGGTTCCAGTAGGGAACCCGTTCCGACGCAAACGGTTGTAACGAGATCGAATAAGAACGCACATTTCGGTGCCTCGTAACGGTGCCTTTTTTTTTTTTTTTTTACACATAGGCTTACATAAACCTGTAATTAATATTTAATATTGTTTTTAAATCAAGCTGCAAAACTGTATTTCAGTGTACAATCCCTGAGTATTTCCTCTTGTATTTCTGTTCAATGCTTAGATATGTGCAAGGAGTTCCTCAAGACCAGGAGGAAGATTTAGATGATCAACCATCCACCAGCAGTTCAAGCACACACCACCAATCACTGCAGACTCTGCAATAGCACCCAGCCCTGACCAACAACCATCAACTACTAGTTCAGGTACAGGTACAACCCAGCCCACAACCACCGGCAAAGTGAGTCCTGTCACTGAGAGGCCATCAGCAAGTGACATTGTAGAGACGTATGTGCCCCCTTCAACTGATCCTGCTCTATGGCCAGCACACATTTTAGATGCTGATCGGGTTGAAATTGTGCACAGAGGGCCTTTCAAAGTCAGCCCTGAATTTAGTTTTAGTCCAAAGGGACCGATGGAAGAGCATTTCATTCCAGCCTCCAGTTCAAAACCTTAACAAATAGAGAGAAGGTTAACAGAAGCTGGGTAGTGTACTCTCCACAGAACAATGCTGTGATCTGCTTTAAAATGTAAACTTTTTAGTGTGAAGGACATAAAGCTGACTGCAGAGGGCCACAGTGATTGGTCGAACATCAACACCAGTTTGAGAGGTCATGAGTGTAGCCCAAACCATACACAGTGCATGGTTAAGTGGAGAGAACTGGACACACAGCTTAAAAAGGGGATGACAATAGACCAACAGGAGTTGACATTACTGGAGGCAGAAAGGAAAAAGTGGCGATGTTCTGAAACGCCTGCTCTCAATCACTCTCACTGGCTTCAAAAAATGTGTCTTTTAGAGGCTTCTGACCGTCTTTATGAGCAAGACAATGGCAACTTTTTGAAGGAAGTGGCGCTTATGGCAAAATATGACCCTGTAATGGAGATTCACCTGGCTAAAAGTTCCCACACACACTACCTCAGTCATGAGACATAGAACAAACTCATTCAGATAATCTCTTCAGAAACATTACGCACTATAGTGAGACATATCCAGTCAGCAAAATATTTTTCAATCATTCTTGACTGTACCCCAGATTTGAGTCACAAGGAACAGATGTCAGTCACAGTGCGCATTGTCCATCTCCAGCTACAACCAGACATCAAAGAATACTTCCTGGGATATATTGATGTGGAGGAAACTACTGGCCTTAGCCTGTCAAATGTTGTCCTAGAGAAGTTGAAGGAGCTTCGCATTCCATTCGAAAATTTTCGAGGACAATGGAGCCAACACGAAGGGGAAGAAGCAAGGTGTTCAGGCTAGACTTCTACAATTAAACACAAGAGCATTGTTTGTTCCTTGTGGAGCTCACACCATGAATCTCGTCATACTTGATGTCCTCCCAAGATGCCGCTGGCTACTTTGGCTATTTGCAAAAGTTATTCAATTTATTTTCAGGGGCCACCCTGCGATGGGCCATTTTGACAAAGCATGTCCAACTGACACTGAAATCTTGGAGGGATGTTAGATGGGAGAGCAAGATTAAGAGTGTAACAGCTGTCCGGAATCAAACAAAGGAAGTGAGAGATGCTCCCCTGGAGGCTAGGGAGGCTGTAAAGGATCCAGTGGCAAAAGTGGAGGCTCAAGCTCTTTCTGAGGAAGTAGCCTCATTTAGATTTTTTGATTTGCTCTGTTGTATGGTGTGAACTTCTTACCATCACAAACCAGGTGAACAAGCTACTTCAATCAAGTTCCATGCAGCTTGATATTGCTGTTAGGCTCATTGACAGTGCCAAAAGTAACCTCACCAAATACAGACTGGGTTTGACGAGGCTGTGTCAACTGCTAAGGAACTCTGTGAGGCCCTGAATATAGAACCAGAGCTTAAGCAGAAAAGACTCAGGAGCACAAAAAGGCAGTTTACTAATGAAGCTGTTGAGGAGCCCTTCAATGATGCCCTTAAAAAGCATGAGGTCACATTTTTCAATAGTGTTGTGGACTCTTCTTTAAAGGTCCCATGACATGCTATTTTATGTATTCTTTATTATAGGTATTAGTGGGCAACTAACACAGTATTCAAAGACGTTCCCGAAATTCAGCCGATGTGCAGAGTTTCAGCCACTCCGAGCCAGTCGCACATTGAGCTTCCCCCAAATGCGCTGTTTTGGTGTCTGTAGCTATAATGCAAATGAGGAGGAGCGAGGCGGGTCAAGGAGTAGGGTGGGGGTGTGGCCCTGAGCAGCTTGCAGCCACGGTACCATGCGCTCTGTTTACAGTGGATGTATCGCAATGGCGAGGCGCACACAGCCTTTAGCCGTGTTCTGTAAATATTCTAGAACACACGGGAGTCCTGGAGCTCTATATGTAAATATTATCATATAGCCTACATAGATATCTATATCATATAATATATATTATCACGGCCAAAAGCTGTGTGAGACGATATTATGAATCTCAAACGACCGCATTGGGTTCTCCGACGTTCCTGGTTCTTCAACGTCCACATCAATGTGAAGTAGACTGAACCGCGACAAGGAGGAGAAAGGGATCGTTGCCGGGCAGCGCTTAGGCCCCTCAGCGGGACTCAAGCGGGAGACATTCGCCGCCAACAATCCCTTTCTCCTCCATGTCGTGGTTCATGTTCTTGAGGGAGTCAAAGCCAAAGTTCCTTCCCCCCAATTCATTCTCAACCTTGGCTGAGATAATCCCCAATACGAATCTTGTTGTAGAAATACCAGAGACGAGAGTCCGACGTGTTATGCGCCATAACACCAAAAGCAGAACGGTTATCCAAATAACAAGGAAGTGTGCAACACTTGCGTTACAGTCCTGGAGCTCTATATCTAAATAATATCATATAATGCATAGATATATATATCTACAACCCGGTCTCACGAAAATACGTGACCCTGTCACGTTATTTAATCTATTGAAACGTGATCAGGGACACGTATTTTCAAAATTTTCGTGTCAAAAAGCACAAATTTCAAACCCATGTATTTCAATTGGGAGTATTTGTCGTGTCACTAAGCACGACTTCCAAACTAAGGTTCTGTCCGGGAGCGTTCTCCCTAATGTCCCTTAAGGAGCTCCGTACAGAACATTTATTGTTAAAAATTGTCTGTGATAACTAACAATATGACAGCTTTTGACCACCCGTTTCTACTTAAACTTGTCTGTGAACAATATGACAGCTTTAGGCCACCCGTTTCTACTTTCACCTTTGATTCTGAGAAATTGTGACAATTCACGGATATATTAAATGCAGGTGCGCTGCTCAGGCAAACCGCGAAGGAAAAAAGGGTAGCTGCTTCATCTGTTCTTTTTAGAATTGTATGTCTTGATGTTTTGATCTACATCAAGATCGTGTCATCTGATCTGAGGCCGCATGTTTTGGACACTCGGGTAAAGAGAGGGGCGGAACTGTCAACCGACCACCATCTGGTTGTGAGTTGGATCAGGGAATGGGGGAAATTTCCGGATAGACCTGGTAAGCCCAAACGAGTAGTGCGGGTGAACTGGGAACGTCTGGAGGCCCTCGTCCTAGGTATCTTCAACTCACACCTCCGGCGGAGTTTTTCTGGCATTCCTGTGGAGGTTGGGGGCATTGAGCCGGAGTGGGCGGTGTTCAAAGCCTCCATTGCTGAAGCTGCGGTGGCTAGCTGTGGCCTCAGGGTCTTAGGCTCCTCAAGGGGCGGTAACCCTCGGACACCGTGGTGGACATCGGTGGTCAGGGAAGCCGTCCGATTGAAGGAGGCCTTCCGGGATATGATATCCTGGAGGACTCCTGACTTGGTTGCAGGGTACCGACAGGCCCGAAGGGCTGCAGCTGCTGCCGTGTCGGAGGCTAAGCAGCGGGTGTGGGAGAAGTTCGGAGAGGCCATGGAGAAGGACTTTCGGTCTGCACCAAAGTGTTTATGGAAGACTATCCGGCACCTCAGGAGGGGGAAACGGGGAACCATCCAAGCTGTGTACAGTAAGGATGGGACTCTGTTGACCTCAACTGAGGAGGTCGTCGGACGTTGGAAGGAACACTTTGAGGAACTTCTGAATCCGAATAACACGCCCTCTATGTTGGAGGCAGAGCTCGAGGTTGATGGTGTTTCGTCGTCAATTTCCCTGGTGGAGGTCACTGAGGTAGTCAAACATCTCCGCAGTGGCAAAGCCCCAGGGATTGATGAGATCCAGCCAGAAATGCTAAAGGGTCGAGGGGCTGTCATGGTTGACACGCCTATTCAACATCGCGTGGGAGTCGGGTACAGTGCCAAAGGAGTGGCAAACCGGGGTGGTGGTTCCCCTGTTCAAAAAGGGGGACCAGAGAGTGTGTGCCAATTACCGGGGTATCACACTTCTCAGCCTCCCTGGTAAAGTCTACTCCAAGGTGCTGGAAAGGAGGGTTCGGCCGATCGTCGAACCTCAGATTGAAGAGGAACAATGCGGTTTTCGCCCCTGACGTGGAACTACGGACCAGCTCTTCACTCTCGCAAGGATCTGTGGTAGAAATTAGTGAGTATATTCTATAGTAAACCATGATTATTAATAGGCTTTATATTTTAAATAGTGGAAAGCACATGATGCCTGAGTCTGGGTTCAGAGCAGATGGTAGGTGCACAGAAATGTCCTGGGAACTGCGGGGTCAAGCCATGTTGACCTCTGCCTCTCAGCCTTGGGTCATCTTGGCTAACAAGGATAATCTATGCGGACTTCAGACCAGGGCACGGTTGATAACACGCTGAGACGAAGATTGACTAGGCGGAAACCCCATTGGGATAAAGGGAACCTCCATTGTGGCAAAGAAATTCCTGTATGTGTATAAAGTAAGGCTGGGACCGAAGTTCAAGCAGTGACTCTGCAGACCCACTCAGGCTGTTGTCGTTGTTGTTTTTCTGCACGATAAAGTCTTTTTTCAATTCTTGCTCCGGACCCCTCGTTTTCATTTTACTCTCTCTCTCTTAAATTAGTCTAAGTGTTTTAAATCTCGATTAATCTCCATTATATTGGCGTCACGACCAGGAGGAAATAGGGACTCGTCAGCTGCCGGGCCAGAGGACGGGACGCGAACGGATCGTACGACCAGAGCTCAAGGGTAAGTTGTCTTGCCATATATAGGATAGAGTCGTTTGATCTGTTCTTGCCCCGTCTGAACGCCGAGCAGCAGGTAAAGTGTCTCTTTGATCAAACAAACTAAAATTATAGATAAACGAGCGAGTGAGAGAGACGGGAGCTCCGGAAGAGATTGACGTGCGCGCGCACATATGCCCTAGGCGCTGTGGTTCTAAATGACCAAGACGCTTTGTGGCTCCCTATTTTGAAACGAGTAAACGAGTGTTTGTTATTTGGAGTTTTGAGGTTTTGGCCAAATATACCTATAATAAAGTCCTGTGGCTGTCTTCTGAAGGAAGGAAGGACAGTGCAGTGTTTTGTTTAAATAGGCCTTCTGTAAAGTCCTGTGGCTGTCTTCTGGAAGAAGGAAGGACAGTGCAGGTCCGCAGGTCGGTTGAAGTAGGCTTACCTGTTGGATGACTGAGAGTATCCCAGAAAGCTGGGTTGGAATTCATTGCCGTCGATGAATTCATTTTTATTTTCGAAAAGTTTCCTTGAAGTACCGACTAGTGAATTGTCTCTTGGTTTGGGCCAATCGAACAGTTTTCTGATCTCGGATCGATTGAGTGAGTTTCTTTTATTTTGGGCCAATTGAACAGTCTTCTGATCTTGGATCGATTTAGTGAACTCTCTCTCTTTTGTTTTGGGCCGATTGAACAGTTTCCTGATCTTGGATCAACTGAGTGAATTTTCTCTTATTTTGGGCCGATTGAACAGCTTTCTGATCTCGGATCGATTGAGTGAATTTTAATTCTGATGTTGGCATTATGAGGGAATAGGGTTTTTATTTTAAGTTCAGGTTGAGTAGCTCAGATTTGGAGTACTCGACTGTTCATGTTTTAATCAAAAGGCCAGTTTCTACGCTCGGTCAACCTTGTATTTGTAATTGATTACAAACAATTCGGACATTTTTCAATATAATATAAAAATTTGTATGAATCGGTTTATTGTCTGTATTTAAGTCGTGTTAGGATTAAGTTACCTCTGAGGTTTTTACGACCCGATTCATTTTTTTTGTTGTTGATTCTGTCATAAATAAATTAGGCAGACAGAGAATAGTTAATTTGTTTAAAGTAGTTGATAATCATAAATAAATTAGACAGATAGAGAATAGTTAATTTGTTAAAGTACTGAATAAATGTGTAACCGCGCTGACTCTAACTGCACGTGCACGAGCAAACACACAGGGGACGAGCAGGAGCCTGCAGGCCAGTGTTGGGGCCACATTCCAATCTTCGGGAGGGAGACGAGCGCTTGGGAGGAGTTCACATTTGTAGCTTAGAGATAATAAAGTATTTAAACTAACTAGTAGAATAAACTCAAATAAATTGTATCAATAAATAGTGTATTTCAGAAAAAATAAATAAAGTAATAAAGTTATAATTAAAAATGGCACCAACAGCGGTAGAAGTGGGAGAAGTGGGAGAAGCGGACAGTTAAATCAGGCACAATATGGCCCGCGGGAGGGACTTTTGATCAGACAATGTGTAGGGACATGGAGGTAGTAATAAGGAACTACAAACCTAACAGAAGTGGTAAAAAGCCCTTGGAGAAGAGAGACAGGGAAAAGTTAGTGCTAGCTTTGTTCGAAGAGGAGGGAGAGAGGTGGCGCGCATTACGAGTGTCCAGAAGAATAATCACAAAGAAAGAAGAGGCTCAACCTTTGCCTCTGAAGCTTGAGCCACCGCCGTACAAACCAAATAAGATGTATCCACTGTTAACTGGCAACGTAGAAATTAAAGGGGAAGTCACACTAGATGAAGGAGATAATAAGTGTAACACACAGGGGAATATAGGGATGGGAATTGATAAGAATTTCACGATTCCGATTCCGATTCTGCTTATCGATCCGATTCCTTATCGATTCTCATTGGGTGAGAAAATAAGTATAAATGTGTTTGTTTGCATTACATCTCTTTAATATCTGATCAGAAGTGCTTCTAGTATTAGGAAATTGTACATTTTCAAATCAATTGGTCTAGACGAAAAAATATATGTTTCGCTTTTTAAGCCCAAATGCCATCATTATGTGCATACAACTAAAAACACAGACTGAAAACAGCCAAGTAAGAGCTTGTGCCTTTTGGAATTCTAACAGTGCTCATTTGCATTCAACTTGTAACAAAATTAAACTGACATAAACAAAATGAAGCATTGATTAGACAGAGATTTATTAGATGGGCCTACCTAATAAACCGTTGGAACACACAAGACCGGAAACCATAGCAATGCCGGTAAACAAACCCCGAGAAGCCCAATTCCTATGAGAGCTCCCCACGCTACGGCCATCCGGAGGCGACAGAGCTGTTGGCCGTGATATTATATATACAATTATAATATAGTATATAATATATTATATACTATTATATATAGAGCTCCGGGAGTTGCAAACTGCAACAATCACTTTCTCCTCCATTCCGCGGTTCACCCGGACTGCACTGCACTCAGTTTGACGGCTGAACGCTGATTGGCTGTTACGTTACACATGTCACTCAGTTATCACGCTGTTGAACGCTGATTGGCTGTCATCACGACAAAAACTTGTCGCCGGTTTTCTCCCGCGAAAAACTCGCCCTTATACGCGTCTCTACGTTCACTTTGTATGGGATCTTGTCGCCCCGTCGCGTTTGGTGTGAACGCACAATGCGATTCTTCCTCGGCGGCGACATGTTTGCTGCGTTCTGAACCAAATCAAAGCAGCGTGTGTGTGACGTCACGACGCATTTGCCGCGACCGGAACCGATAAGCGGAATCGTTAAGCAGGCTTGCTAACGATTCCAAGGAATCGGTTGACTCGGAACCGGTTCTGAACACCGGTTCTCGATTCCCATCCCTAGGGGAATAGGGGCGCACCCATACACATGGACTGTTATGAGGGGATTAGGAAAGCAGGGGAAGAGTGTAACAATGCTGACACTAGTTATAGTAAGAGTGAGGATGAGGACGAAGATGAGACAAGTGGTGATGAGCACAGTAATAAAGATGTGAAAGATGGTAATGAGCGAATTTGCGAAGGGCCTTCTCCTAGAAAGAAAAGGAGAGGAAAAAACACAAAGACGAGGACGAAGTCTCAGAAAAGGCAAACAAAAAAGAGTACTAAACTCAAGGGGGAGGGGTATAGTGAGAGCCCAGCGACAGAGGAGCCTGGCTGCAGTATATCAGTACTAAGCCCCACACCACTCGAGTTAAATGAGAAACTAAGGAAATCACAAAGGGGAAAAAAGGCACCCGACACCCTCCCCGGGAACTATCCTATTCTAGTCAAAGGACAACATGTCCACTATCAACCGTGGGGTTCACAGGACTTGGAGGGAGTTATTTCTAAACTCCCTAACATTCATAACGGGGCGTCTAAATGGATTAGAACATTTGAGGAACTCACAGTGGGAAAGCTAATGGCAGTGGGGGACCTGAAAGCTCTGTTGGCAAGAGTATTGGGGTTATCTAAGATGGAGTCTGTACTGAGGAACGGAGGGTTGGATATAATGGACGGAATCCATGATGGGACTACACTTGATCGCTACAGAGTGGCGATGTGGACCACACTCAGAAGGGAGTTCCCGGCCCATATCGATCATAAAAACATGAGAGGCCTCCCTATCAACGACACAGAGAATCCTGCATCCTACCTGCAGGCCCAAGTAGACAGATGGCGCTTGGAGACGGATGAGGATCCTGAGATCCATCCTGTGTTTTCGGTCATGTTCAGAAACTCTGATAGAGATTCTACCTAGCTCAATCAAAGTCAAGCTAGATGATGTGGTTGGACTGGTTACAAATAAATCTCACAGAGACTTCTGCGATCATGTGGTTCATGCAGTGGACAAATATCGGCAAAATGAACACAAAATACAGGAACAAAGCAAAGAGGTGCAGAGGAAGCTATCTCAGCTTCAGTTGGAAGAACTCACAAAAAGAGAAAAGGAGAAGAAAAAACAGGCGATTGTTTCCGAGTCTGTTGATACAATACTGCAAGCCGTCCAGCAGGGCGCACCACAAACCCAACCTCCTCAACAGGCATTCTCCCCCCCAGTACAACAGCTTCAGAGCCAATGGTCACCCACTCCACCTGCCATAAATATACACACACATAACAATGGGAACCCAATGGGTGGGTATAAAAATAATCAGCAACAGGGGTCCCAAGGACAGAATAGAAATAATCAACAGCAAGGATTCCAAGGACAACGCAGAGGTCCTTTAATATGTTATGGGTGCAACCAGGAAGGACATACTAAGAGAAATTGTTTCACTAACCCTTTTCCATCCCAACAAGGACAGGGTAACGGCTATCAGGGGAGGCAAGATCAAGGGAGCTACAACCGGGGACAGCAGGGTCCCTTCATGGGTCAGGGATACTAGGGGTGCCCAGAGAATCCACAGGGGGAGGGTCAGCTTGTAGCAATCACAAAACAAGCTGATGAGGAACCAATATTGCAGGTTCTGATAAATTATAGAGGCACGCCAATGATGGCCCACACTGGAGCCACTTACACTTGCGTAGGTCCAAATTATGCCTCTCACCTCCCCATGGCAGGTAAATTCACCAAAACCTTAGGATTCTCGGAACACACGCAGTTAATGCCTATGACAACTCCAAGGATGAGAATCTGTGAATTCTTATTTTAAGTTGTGAGTGAGTGAGTGAGTGAGTGAGTGAGTGAGTGAGTGAGTGAGTGAGAAAGAGTTAGCATTGAGTTTAGTTAGAGGGGTCAGATGAAGTGATTTGTGAAGAGTGAGACAGAGAAGAGGAAGAGTGTGTAGATTGGCCTTTTTAAAATTAATAAATCTAGTTTTGGAGAGTGTCCAAAAAAACGAATAAACCAGAAAGGAAAGGAAAGGATTACTGAAAGTGAAAAAGGTTATGGAGATTTGTGAAAGCAAAGGAAGTAGATAAAGAGAGGTAAAGAGAGTTAGAGAGAAGGAACGTAAGTAAGGAAAAACCCGCAGGTGGGGGCTGGACAGAGAGACAGAGAGAAAGAGATTGAATTTGCATTGTGCTCAATAGATTATTTGTGCGTTTGGATGTACTCTGTAATTGGTTCCTGTATGTAACCCATGTCCACTGTTTTAGAAAAAACCTAGAACCACCGCTGGGATTGGTGATTCTGTGGTTCTTGGAGACTCTCCATCGCGTCGGGACACCATGTGGTATATATCATTACATCTTGGTACACAGAGCACTGGTGAGACAACGGGTTGGATCAGAGAGAGAAGGTGTTTGGAGAAGGGAGAGGAATGTATAGAAAGCAAAAAGGGCGGATGCGGACCGACCCGGAGGTAATAAATCAGCGGAGAGGTGGCTGGGGTCGTTTAGCTCTGGAGGTAGAGCAGTTGTCTAGTAACCAAAGGGTTGCTGGTTCGATCCCCATCTCTCCTAGCTGAGTGTTGCTGTGTCCCTGAGCAAGTTACATGGTGATTACAGGATTTAGGAATAATTATTTAGACTCCAAAACATGAGCAATTAGCGTTAAAAAAAATTCTGCACACCACACTCCACAGGAGTCAATGGGTTCAATGGCGCCAGGGTAAAGTGACTCATCAAAAGAGGAACAGACCCAACCCATGGACTCTGCGTGGATAGGTGGATGTTGTTTTGGTGCTTGGACCTGACGAGGTCTAGGTGCCAAGATAACAACACAAATAAAATATTTCCCTCGAGATTATGATAAGTAATAGACAATTTATTAAAAGTGATCTTATAATTTAGAAAAAACAATCGGCAATACTTAAAAATTAGACCAAATGAGTATGATAAAACGTTATCCAAATTTCTAAGTTAGGTTATCCACAATGACAAATGTCATTTAAAATAAATAAGTACAATAAAATAAGAAAGGGTGTGTGTGAGCCTGTTCTCGTGTGTGTGTCAGGGCTGCCGAGGTGGGGGAGAATCCTCTCCTACTCCGAGTGATGGAGTACACAAGGGGATACACAAGCATACTTCAGATAAAACAATATGGTTAATTAGTAAATAGAAACAATGTATCAATTCAGTGTTGTATAAACTAGTTAAGATCAACATAGAGGGTTTGGGTTTGGTATAGTAGTGAATCAAAATATGGAAAACACTAAATGCAAGCAATAGGTGGAATAAAAGGTTTAATTAGGTCGTCCAATTTAAATAGATAGTGAAGGGCAATCGGGTAGGATTATGAAGAGAATTGTGATTTTGAGTAACGGTTAAGACAAAAGTGAGTCGCCCAATATTGAAAATGCAAGTTTTAATATTGTGATTTTTGTCTTCTTTCACATCTCCCTAGTAAAGGACAGTAGGTGGGTTGACACCACATCTGCTGGGAAGGAGTCATACGTGCTATGTTGTCAAATTGGATTCGGAAGTAGTGGGTTTACCTTCAAATGCCACTAATACTGCTGCAACACTTTAATAATTTTAACTCTGATAAATTATCTTTTGTTTTATAGTCGCCCTGATGTGTATTCATTACGCACACATATGGCTGCATAAGGCAGATGCGGCTGATGACTCTGTCTCCATCCTTCCACTTTGCGATCTATACCACCATATAGGTGGGGATTGATCGTATCCCAGGTACGGCATCCTGCAATAAGCCAGTATGGAAGTCTGGTTAGCCAACGACGGGTAAGATCCCACCTTGAAGCCCGGGACAACCTAAATCAGGCACAGTCACGATTACTTGGCAGAGTCACAGTGAGCACTGGCTCACTTGATCATGGAGTGACGGACTGCAACCATCATAGGAAGAGCCGGCTGATGAAAGGTGGAGGGGGAACAGGAGTCAGATATGTCAGCTATGGCAGCAGAAGTGGTCTTGGAACGGGGCATGTCGCGTTTTTATTTTATTTTATTTTTACTTTGTGGTATAGAAGGCCACTAATGCATGTACGTTTTTTCGGTTTAGTGCATGACTTCGGAACAACGTGGTTTCGGGCGGCTGATGGTAAACCCACCCATATGGGGTTTGGGATTTGGACATACTGGTTTCGATTTCCCTTCCCAAAAGATTGGTTTCAGTTTGCTGATGCTTACGGTTAGACTTTCGCCGTTGGTTGCACCAATGGCGTTATTAGATTTGTTTATCATTTAATGCGCATGGCTTTGACCATTGCGCAAGGGGGGAGGTATTGAGGAGAATTAGGAACATTTTTGAAAACAAGGTTTTTCTTCACCATACTTGCAAACAATGATTAACATCCAGCTAAATGAGTGTGAAATATTTGAAAAAACAGTGTTCAACAGATGGGTAGAAGCAGTCCCATCAGAAGACCAAAGTGCGGTTACGGTAATTAAGGTTCTGACTAGAGAAGTCATGCCAAGGTTTGGAATTCCGTCACAAATTAGCTCAGGCAATAGGGCAGCGTTTATTCAGAAAACACTCAAACAAGTGATTTAACATCTGCATGTCAAACAAAGATTAGGCTGTGTCTACATTCCTCAAACCACAAGGTATGGTGGAGAGAGGAATCGGACGCTTTTTAACAAAATTAAATTAGAGTACTAACTTAAAGGACTAATGCACTACGACTGACACTAATGAGTTATCGCATGAAAACTAACAGAACGACGCATCTAACCCCGCATGAAATGCTTACGGGTCGACCCATGCCTTCGCCTGTCATTCGAGGGCCTCACAAAGGACCTCCATTGGAACAATTGGAAACTGAATTAAGACGCTATATGGGACAACTAACTGGCATACACAGGCATATTTTTCAACAGGAGAAAGACAGAGTTCCAGAGTTGGAGAAGGAGCCACCAAGGGGGGTGGAGCCAGGTGACCACATGTATCTCAGAGTGTTCAGGAGAAAGTGGAACGAACCCAGGAAAGAAGGACCATACAAAGTCACCAGCGCAACACCAACAGCCATCCAGGTGGAAGGAAGTGCCACGTGGTATCATCTCAACCACTGCACAAAAGCTGCTCAACCTAAAGCCACGAGCGTGAGGAGGAGGAGCCAGACGCAGACACACGTGGGGCTGACCAGCTGCCCCAGGACCAGATCCAGTCGAGCCAAGAGATACAGCAGCATGATGATGCTGAGAACGGGGAGCCTGTTCCTGATCCTTTACGGGTTGTGCCAGATTCCGCTGGCACAAGGTCAGACCCCGAGGAAGAATGAAACCATGGAGACAACTCAGACCTGGAAGAGCCAGGAATCAGGGGCTGGTACTGAAGGAAGCCTAAGAGAAACACAGGACAATCCGGCCCCAACTCACTCAGGACTAGTCAACAAGAAAGGGAAAATAGTCTTATATGCTCAGATACCACCGTGAGACCAAGTTAATGAATTTGTGTTTACTGTTATGTCGGATAACCAACCGTTATGTGCATTAACCTTCCGCCAGAATCATGAACATTCGCATAGGGAAGATCGGTGTGAATTACATATCCAATTTAATTCAATGAAATGGTGTCTGGCATAGAGGAGTCGGGTGACTGGGAGAGGATACTCTATGGGGAGATAGATTGGAGTGACACTAGAAAGGAGACCGGAATGTGAGAATCGGACATCAGAAGGAGGTCCTATTCTCTTAACTGGTGACCTCTTCATGTGAACCACAATCATTTCAGACTGTGTGAACAAATGGACATTGGACTAATGGGTTCCAGGCATGGTGGCTGCAGCAAAAGCAACTACGGTGCCCAAACCCCCCACGTTATATAGTATACCGGTACATGACGATAATCAGAACTATCCCAATCCATGCAAGCTTGTTGACAGTTTTCAGTTTTTAATTTCTATTATTTACTTATTTTTTGAAATGTCATTTTTTTGAGTTTCATATTTTTATGTCATATATTTTGAAATGCTAATTTTCAATGCATGCTGAAAATACTGTGTTATGTGTGAATTCTAGTTAGACATGTTGGACATTTGATAGATCTTTTTTGCCTTAAACCAGGTTGAGACTCCTGAACATGTTTAAAGGTTTTTTAACGATGATCAAATGACTGTTATGTTTTTGTTATGATCTTATTAGATCATAAAGGGGGGATTTGTGGTAGAAATTAGTGAGTATATTCTATAGTAAACCATGATTATTAATAGGCTTTATATTTTAAATAGTGGAAAGCACATGATGCCTGAGTCTGGGTTCAGAGCAGATGGTAGGTGCACAGAAATGTCCTGGGAACTGCGGGGTCAAGCCATGTTGACCTCTGCCTCTCAGCCTTGGGTCATCTTGGCTAACAAGGATAATCTATGCGGACTTCAGACCAGGGCACGGTTGATAACACGCTGAGACGAAGATTGACTAGGCGGAAACCCCATTGGGATAAAGGGAACCTCCATTGTGGCAAAGAAATTCCTGTATGTGTATAAAGTAAGGCTGGGACCGAAGTTCAAGCAGTGACTCTGCAGACCCACTCAGGCTGTTGTCGTTGTTGTTTTTCTGCACGATAAAGTCTTTTGTCAATTCTTGCTCCGGACCCCTCGTTTTCATTTTACTCTCTCTCTCTTAAATTAGTCTAAGTGTTTTAAATCTCGATTAATCTCCGTTAGATCCTGGAGGGGGCCTGGGAGTATGCCCATCCGGTCTACATGTGTTTTGTGGATCTGGAGAAGGCGTATGACCGGGTCCCCCGGGAGAAACTGTGGGAGGTGCTGCGGGAGTATGGGGTAAGGGGGTCTATCCTCAGGGCCATCTAATCTCTGTACTCCCAAAGCGAGAGCTGTGTTCGCGTCCTCGGCAGCCAGTCAGTTTCGTTCTCAGTGGGTGCTGGTCTCCACCAGGGCTGCGCCTTGTCACCAATCCTGTTTGTGATATACATGGACAGGATATTGAGGCGTAGTCGTGGTGGGGAGGGGTTGCAGTTCGGTGGTCTGAGGATCTCGTCACTGCTTTTTGCAGATGATGTGGTCCTCATTGGATCATCGGCCTGTGACCTTCAGCACTCACTGGATCGGCTGGCGGCCGAGTGTGAAGCGGCTGGGATGAGGATCAGCACCGCTAAATCTGAGGCCATGACTCTTAGCAGGAAACCGATGGATTGCTTACTCCGGGTAGGAAATGAGTCCTTAGCCCAAGTGAAGGAGTTCAAGTACCTCGGGGTCTTGTTCGCGAGTGAGGGTACTATGGAGCGAAAGGAGTCAGCTGAGGTGGTTCGGGCATCTGGTAAGGATGCCCACTGGGCGCCTTCCTTGGGAGGTGTTTCAGGCACGTCCAGTGGGGAGGAGACCTCGGGGAAGACCCAGGACTAGGTGGAGAGATTATATCTCAACACTGGCCTGGGAACGCCTCGGGATCCCCCCGTCAGAGCTGGTCAATGTGGCCCGGGAAAGGGAAGTCTGGGGCCCCCTGCTTGAGCTGCTCCCCCCGCGACCCGACCCCGGATAAGCGGTCGAAAATGAGATGAGATGAGATGTTTTGATCTAGCCATATATCTATTGTCTTGTTTTTGGCTATGTGAATGGAAGTCCGCGTCGATGCCTCGCAAGTCCAGTGTCGCGAGCGGACGTGACATCTAGAAGTCATACCGTATAATAATGGGTTATCATTAATATTGATGTGTAGGGGTTGATTATAACTCGTGAATAATATTGTTTATACCACATTCTGGGGGAATACTCGTATTCTGATTGGCTGCAGGGTGTGTATTATCTCCTGATATAGGCCTACAGACACCTTAAAGTAGTTCCAGTGTTTAGTGTTTAGATTCTCTGCCCGAGCCCGACCCGACCCGCAGGCCGGGTCGGGCCGAAATTTCCCACCACTATCCTCGGGCCGGGCCTTTGATCTAGCGTTTTTATTTTTATTTTATCATTGGTTTATTAGCCTAATCTGAGGAGAAATCTATCAGAAATATAAACAGAAATATTATAGGTCTTTAATACACTGGTCTTCTCAATGCCGTGGAACGCTCCGTTCACTTGCATGGGTCCGGTGACTTGTCAACCCCTCTGCTGATCAACACTACGAATGCTGGTAACGAATAAATTGTAAAAAAGACAGCATGTGAAGTTATTTTTTCGTTTTGGCAGTAGCCGTGTAATAAGCGGGCTAATGTATAGAACGTCGCCGGTCAATATCGAAAATAAGACCCTTCAGGGCGAAGCAAGACATCTTCGCTGCGCGTCGGTGTACTGTTCGCCCTGGTGGGGCTTATTTTCCCGATAATGGCTCTCAGATATACATGTTTCTAACAAGCATGGAAAAATCGGAGAAACACTCCCATTTAGAATGCATTGGTTTACATTTCATTCTTTGGAGCACATATATTTTTATTTATTTTCAGTTTTTGAGGAGGTGCTTCAAAGATGCTAATTTTTCTGCAATAATCCAAAATCCAATGGAAAAACCTGTTGGCTTTTTGTCAAGGGAAACCAGGGCGACGCTCACTTCCGGGTTGGCCAACATACGTCACCCCTCCACCACGCTATACTGTAAAAACACATGTTCAAGTTGAATGATAATGCATGAATTTATTCTTTATTCTGCCATATAATTTATTTAAGGGGGGGGGGGGGGGGGGGCA
The DNA here is from genome assembly GCF_031168955.1 of Gadus macrocephalus. Lineage (NCBI taxonomy): Eukaryota > Metazoa > Chordata > Actinopteri > Gadiformes > Gadidae > Gadus > Gadus macrocephalus. The sequence goes on from NC_082386.1 coordinate 5,127,872, forward strand.
TACAAGTATTTTGGCCATAGTGGATCCAGATCTGTTCCGGAGCATTTCAGCACCCCGGGCAACAGCGCAGGGTTGCCAGGTCCTGCAAAAAACGTCCTGCCCACATACCGTTCAAAATCCACCCAAAATGTCCTAGAAGCAGCCCAAATAAAAAGGATATTCCACCGTGGCCAACGTTTTGAAAGTAATAATAATTGAGGGAATATCTGTTGTTGTTGTTTTAGCAGCGAAATGCATTGTGTGTGTGTGTGTGTGTGTGTGTGTGTGTGTGTGTGTGTGTGTGTGTGTATAACATGCTATTTTATGTTGAAATGCGACGTAATCCAGTGTTCACGAAAACGTACACTGTCAACGTATGCTTTTGGCGACTGGGTTGGCTCTCAGATATACGTGTTTTAGGCTACATAAGTAACGGTTTAATAACACAAACGCAGGAAACACGTGAGCTGCTAGTTTAGCGAAAGCAGCGTCCCTAGCAACCTGACGTCGTTGAAACATGCGAGCGAGCCGATAAAATCTTCCTAATAACTATAAAACTAAAGATCAGACGTAATCACTGACTAAAGATTATGCAAGTAAAAAGTATATTTCTCGATAGGAATGTTATTAGAAACAAGTTTAACAGTGATTCGGTCCTAAAATAGGCCTATTGCATTTCCCATTCGATTAATAAAGAAAACCAAGCCCAAGCCCGTGCATGTTCTGTCCGAGCCCGGCCCGCCCCGACAGATTAACTGTAATTATGAGCCCGAGCCCGATTTCAACCCAACATTTTTTTTAATACTTTGTTCACATTTAGTCTACTCTGCTAAATATATATGTAGGGATAATGCAGAGAACGCCGGTCATTATCGGGAAAATAAGCCCCACCAGGGCGAACAGTACACCGACGCGCAGCGAAGATGTCTTGCTTCGCCCTGAAGGGACTTATTTTCGATATTGACCGGCGACGTTCTATACATTAGCCCGCTTATTACACGGCTACTGCCAAAACGAAAAAATAACTTCACATCCTGTGTCTTTTTTACAATTTATTCGTTACCAGCATTCGTAGTGTTGATCAGCAGAGGGGTTGACAAGTCACCGGACCCATGCAAGTGAACAGAGCGTTCCACGGCATTGAGAAGACCCGTGTAATAAAGACCTATAATATTTCTGTTTATGGCATAGATTTCTCCTCAGATTAGGCCAATAAACCAATGATAAAATAAAAATAAAATCGCTCGATCAAAGGCCCGGCCCGAGGATAGTGGTGGGAAATATCGGCCCGACCCGGCCCGCGGGTCTGGTCGGGTTGGGCTCGGGCTCGGGCAGAGAATCTAAACACTGACTGGAACTACTTTAAGGTGTCTGTAGGCCTATATCAGGAGATAATACACACCCTGCAGCCAATCAGAATACGAGTATTCCCCCAGACTGTGGTATAAACAATATTATTCACGAGTTATAATCAACCCCTACACATCAATATTAATGATAACCCATTATTATACGGTATGATTTCTAGATGTCACGTCCGCTCGCGACACTGGACTTGCGAGGCATCAACGCGGACTTCCATTCACATAGCCAAAAACAAGACAATAGATCTATGGCTAGATCAAAACATCAAGACATATAAAAGAACAGATGAAGCAGCTACCCTTTTTTCCTTCGCGGTTTGCCTGAGCAGCGCACCTGCATTTAATATATCCGTGAATTGTCACAATTTCTCAGAATCAAAGGTGAAAGTAGAAACGGGTGGCCTAAAGCTGTCATATTGTTCACAGACAAGTTTAAGTAGAAACGGGTGGCCAAAAGCTGTCATATTGTTAGTTATCACAGACAATTTTTAACAATAAATGTTCTGTACGGAGCTCCTTAAGGGACATTAGGGAGAACGCTCCCGGACAGAACCTTAGTTTGGAAGTCGTGCTTAGTGACACGACAAATACTTCCAATTGAAATACATGGGTTTGAAATTTGTGCCTTTTGACACGAAAATTTTGAAAATAGATAGATTAAATAATAATAATAATAATAGATTAAATAACGTGACAGTGTCACGTATTTTCGTGAGACCGTGTTGATCATATAATACATATTATCACGGCCAAAAGCTGTGTGCGCCTCCAGACGATATTATGAATCACAAACGACTTTGTCGGGTTCTGCGACGTCTCTGGTTCTTCCACTTTCACATCAACCTGAAGTCGACTGAACCGCGCGCTGCCTGCTGCCTGCTGCCCGCTGCCTGCTGCCCGCTGCCGGGCGATGGAGCCTCGCGGCAACCAGCGGCATGTCGCAGTTCATTCAGCGGTACTTCAGCGAGTCAAAGCCAAAGTTCCTTTCCCCCAATTCCTTCTCAACCATGGCTCAGCACTTGAGCCTCCGTTTTTCAAAGGTGAGCAGAACAGCTAGTGCTCGTTTTACACCAAACGCAAGTTTTAGCCACTGGGGGACCATAGGCAGGCTAGGGGAACTCATATTTATGTTAGAAAACCTCATAAAGTGAGATTTTCATGTCATGGGACCTTTAATGTCACTGCAGGAGAGGTTTGGGACCATGAATCAAGACACTTACGGAAAAGGGAACAGCTGACATTGATGGACCTGAGATGCTGCAGGAAATCATCAACCTTCCTCAGCTACCACCAAAGACATCTGCCTTGGAAATGCTGACATTTCTTCATGACAATCAGCTCCAAGAGGTGTATCCCAATCTGTGGATTGCTTTGCGAATTGCACTTACTCTCCACGTCAGAGTTGCCTCTGCTGAGCGAAGCTTTTCAAAACTCAAGCTCATTAAAACATACCTGCGTTCATCGATGGGGCAGGAGCGTTTAAGTGGACTGGCCGTCATCAGCATCAATCGAGACGTGGCTCAGAAACTGTCATATGATGACCTGATTGCTGATTTTGCAGCCAGGAAATGCAGACGTGTCCCTCTGTAGGCACTGTATAATTTTATTTATTTAAATGTTTGGTGCTATTGTTACGTGTCAAAATTGGCAGCAAAGGCAGACAGAGAGTCATGGATGAGTTTCCAATATTTATCTTCAACTTCAGCATTAAGACATGTTATTATTCACAAAGTTACACCATTTTCCCCCGGTTCCCTAAACACAATGTCCATCGCGACCACGGAGCGTCGGAGAGCGTCCAAACGATAGGGCATCACGAGGGAGGAAGTGAAGAGTGTTCAAACGATACAAAAACCAAGGCGTCCACAAGAGCGGAGGGAGTGAAGAGACGTCCGCGTCACGAGGGAGGAGGTGAAGAATGTTGGCGATCCAAAAAACACGACGTCCACGAAAGCTCAGGGAGTGAAGTGACGTCCAAACGAAAGCGCATCCACGGTTGCGGATAGAGTCAAGCCCCCCTCTGTCCGTAATTCTCTGCGCTATATACTGCGTGTAATCAGGAATGGGCCAATCACCAATCACTAACGCTAACCACGCATGCTGATCTGGTGATTGACAAAAACAAATTAGATGTCCTTATGACCACAAATAAAATACAGAATCATGTCAAAACAAAACAAAACAATTCAGAAACAAAGTATCAATGTAGGTTCATAACACTATTGTTAATCCACAATTAGTGTAGTCTTTTATCAAGATTTTAATTACTCTTATTTATTTGCAAACATTACATGTTGAAGTTATTTTGGAAATAAAGAGAAACGTACTGACAATTACTGAATTGATGTCCATTTTTGGGTGGCAACACAATGCATTTGTGCTTAGGGCACCCAAATGGCTAGCGCCGGCCCTTCTGGAATTTCTTTATTTATTTCCAACTTTGTTGTTTTTAGGAACATTTCTTTGATGCAGATAGAACGAGGGCTACATTGCCTGGAAGCTTAAAAACACACAGCGGGACCTCAGAGAGAAGTGTCTAAAGAGCACCAGCTGGAAGACCAATGTTGTGAGCCCATATCTCTACTGAAACACAGCACAAAGAACAGGGGCCGTATTCACAAAGCATTTTATCTTACCGCTAGGAGTGCTCCTAACTCGCGCTAAAACATTTTACGTAGGAGTTTTTTCTTAAAAGTTATTCACAAAGCCTCTGAGACCTTAGAGTGAACTAAGAGTGACGCGCCGTTGCTATGGATTACGTCGATTCTCGTGCATGAGTTTAGAAGCGGTCAGTTCGGTGATTGGTTGTTCAGACGAGCCCACTTAATCACCGAAAAACAAGGAAATAGCCTAGGCTAGAAATTAATTCCTATTAAGTAGTTATAATGCAGTTAGCAGAATACACGCATGATGACAATGTAGTGCAGATCACGATAATGACGTTGTAGCCTGCACGGTCAAGAGAGAGAGAAAGCAAACAATAAAAATACGTAAAATTGAAAAGCAAATAAATGTTAAGAACGTGAAGAAGTTAAGAAGTGTTGACTGATTTGTGCCAAGGTGTTTACCTAAAATGTGTATTCAAAGTGATCCCTAAATGCCAGTCCACTCGGTTCCACACGGCCAAATTCATTGTCATGTTGATCGCCACCATCATCATCATCATCATCGTCTGGCTGTGGAATGTTCCTCCGCTTGCAGAGGTTGTGTAGAATGGCACATACAGTGATGACTGTGCTTGCCCTCTCTGGGGTGAGGCGTATTTCGCCGTTGAGGACATTAAACCAATGTTTCATCTGCCCAATTCCTCTCTCCACAACATTTCGTTTATGTTTGTGTGCTATTGTGGAGTTACGTAAATGATGAGACAAGAGACGGAGATGGGTCGAGTCAGCTTTACTCTCCACTTCAAACAAACGAGTGTTACTCGCACATGAGTTCAAATCGAAACTGCAGAGAATCGGAACTGTCGTGAAACACTACGGTAGTAAACCGGAACTGCCGTAAACCGGAACTGTTTACCTTAAAGGTACAGTCCCTTGGTGAATGTCTCACACATCAATTGTGGGTCACCACACAGGCCCCCCCAGAATTCACCCAAACCAACAGGTCCAGACCGAACAGGTAACACACAGAGAACATCGGACACCCACTAGCGTTAAACAGAATACACTAGTACAAAAAAGTCCCTAGAAAAATCAACGCCTAGGGGGGCGGACCAGGCGGCCAGAACGGCTGCGCTTAACAGGAGAAGGGCAAGAGGCAGGAGCAGGTGTCGAGGCCGCCGCAGGATCAGGGGTCGAGGCTGCCGCAGGCGGGCACCCCCGCCGCGGGGGCTGAGCCAGCTCGGAGCGGTTCGCCAACATCCACATGAGCAGGCTTGAGCCGGTCTTTAGCCACCCGCTCAGGCCTGCCCCCCATATCCACAACAAAGTTCTTAGGCCCACCCTCCAAGACACGGAAGGGCCCATCGTAGGGGGGCCGCAGCGGGGTACGGTGGCCATCGTGGTGCGGTGGACCTTCACCCCCAGGACCCCGGCGACCGCAGTCCAAAGCTCCGACGTGAACTGCGGCCCCCGGTCTGAGGAAATGTCTGACGGTGTGCCGAAACGGGCCACCCAAGGCATAACGAACGCCCGGGCCACCTCAGCTGCTGTAGTGGAGGACAGGGGAACCACTTCTGGCCACCTGGTGGTGTACACCACTGGTGTAACCACGGGAGGGTGAAAGCGGGCCCACCAGGTCCACATTCACGTGGTCGAAAGGCCTCTCCGGCACTTTGAAGAGTGCCAAGGGGGCTTTGGTATGCCGAGTCACCTTCGCACGCTGGCACGCCACACAGACAGCAGCCCAGGCCCTGACGTCCTTCCGTAGGCCCGGCCAGACGAACTTGGCCCCCACGAGCTTGGCAGAGGCTGTGGATCGTGTCGAAAACCTTACGCCTCCAGCCAGCAGGCACCATGAGGCGCGGTTGGCCAGTAGAGACGTCGCAGAGGAGCGCAGTGTTGGCCGTGCCAAACACCACATCCTCCATGAGGAGTGCCGTGGGGGCTGTCCTGTAGGCCTGCACCTCAGAGTAAATAGCCTGATCCCCAGCCATAGCTGCGTAGTCGAGGCCCAAGTGGACGGAACCACCCGAGAGAGGCAGTCGGCTACAAAATTGTCTTTGCCGGCCACATGCTGAACGTCAGTGGTGTACTCCGAGATGGCGGTGAGCTGACGCTGCTGTCGACCAGACCATGGCTCCGAAGACTTGGCCATGGCGAACGTCAGCGGCTTGTGGTCAACAAAAACCGTGAACCGACGGCCCTCCAACAGGAAGCGGAAATGACGGGTGGCGAGGAAAAGAGCCAGGAGCTCCCTGTCGAAAGCGCTGTATTTCCTCTCGTTGTCGCGGAGCTTCCTGCTGAAAAAGGCCAGCGGTTGCCAGGCTCCGCCTACGCACTGCTCACACACAGCCCCCACGGCGTAATCAGAGGCGTCCGTAGTAAGAGCAACAGGGACGGTCGGAGATGGGTGCGCCAGCAGAGCAGCGTTGGCCAACGCGGTTTTGGCAGCATCGAAGGCAGCCGTCATTTCCGTGGACCAATCCAACACGTCTGCAGGCTGCCTGCCCCGCAAGGCGTTGTACAAGGGTCGCATGAGCTGGGCCGCATGGGGGAGGAAACGGTTATAGAAGTTCACCATGCCCAGGAACTCCTGCAGGGACTTCACAGTGCGCGGACGTGGGAAACTGGCGATGGCGTCCACCTTGGCCGGGAGGGGAACCGCCCCCTGCGGAGTGACGTGGTGGCCGAGGAAGGTGATGGGTGACCGGCCAAACTCGCACTTGGCCGGGTTGACAATGAGACCATGCTCACTGAGCCGACCGAACAGCTGCCGTAGATGCGTCAGGTGGTCGTCCGCGGACGCGCTGGCAACGAGGATGTCATCCAGATAGACGAACAGGAACGGCATGTCCCGCAGCACAGAATCCATGAGGCGCTGGAACGTCTGCGCTGCACCCTTGAGGCCGAAAGGCATCCTCAGGAATTCTAAAAGTCCAAAGGGCGTGATGACCGCCGTCTTGGGGACATCCTGCGGGCGGACGGTCACCTGATGGTAACCACGTACCAGGTCCACCTTTGAAAAGACGGCGGCGCCAGCCAGGTGGGCGGTGAAATCCTGAATGTAAGGTACCGGGTACCGGTCGGGGGTGGTGGCGTTATTCAAGCGACGGAAATCACCACACGGACGCCAACCGCCATCAGCCTTGGTCACCATGTGCAGGGGGGAGGCCCACGGACTTTTGGAACGGCGTACGATGCCGAGGCGCTCCATGGTGGCGAACTCCTCCCTGGCGATCGCGAGCTTGGCAGAGTCCAGGCGGCGGGCCCGTGCATAGACTGGGGGGCCAACCGTGGTGATGTAGTGCTCCACACCATGCTTAGCCACAGCCGATGAAAACGTTGGCGTGGTGATGTCAGGAAACTCAGCCAGTAGGCGTTGATACGGGTCCCCGGTGGCAAACGTGTTCGCAAGACAAAGCCCCCCCACCCCCCCCCCAGCGTGCAGGGGAACGAAGCAAAGGAGAGGGCGTCGATCAGGCGGCAGTTGGTAACATCCACCAGCAGCCTGTATGCGCAGAGGAAATCCGCCCCAAGGAATGGCGTAGACACGGCAGCCATGACGAAATCCCAACCAAAACGCCGGCGGCCAAAACACACATCCACATACCTCGTGCCGTAGGTACGAATGGGTGTTCCGTTGGCGGCGTCCATCGGGGGGCCATGGCCGCCAGCCATAGTGTCCACAGGCGTTGCCAGCAGGATGCTGCGCTGATCCCCAGAATCGACCAGCAGCCGCCGGCCGGACAAGGTGTCAGTGACGAACAACAGCCTGCAGTCCCGACCAGCGCTCACAGCTGTTAATGAGCGCTGGCCCGGGCTTTTCCCGGGGCCCCAAAACTGCAACGCTGGCGACACTGCTTGGCCTTGGCCCCGAACCTGGCGTGGTAGTAACAACACCCGTCGTCATGCTGTCGGCGGGCGGTCACAGCGGCTGCGGTGTCCGGGTCGTATCCCTGCGGCGGAAATGGGGCCGACGTGTGCTGGTGGGGCAACAGCGCATGAACAAACTGCTGCCTGTTGGCGAGGAAAATCCTGTCGGCCTCTACAGCCACCGCCCGGTAGTCCTTGGAGGCAAAGAGGGGTGAGCTGGCCAGTGCGGTGCGCACGGGGGCTGGAAGCCGCTTCAGAAAGCTGCTTCAGACCGCTCTCCATTAAAATGCGCGAATCATGGGTAGCTCCAGGCCACTTTGCAACGACATCCAGTAGGCTATGTTAAAATTTGCATCTAAAACAACCTGCGTGTTGATGGAATGCACTTTCTTCCTATTGACGAACATGTCCTCGTCTTTTGATGGCGCAAATATTTTTATGTGCGTCGGAAAGTTTATGGCACGGCTGACTGATGGTTGCGATATTTTTAAATCGTCGGCATTGCAAAGTTGCATTTCCCCTGTTGCTCAATAACGTATTGTGGCCAAACATTGTATTTCGGGACTAATCGGATTATTCCTGTTAGTCTGGGATGTTATTACATCGCTCACTAACTCCACAACAAGTTTAATACCCTAACATTTCGTCTCGCAGCCATTTTACGATTCTTTGTAAATAGGTCTTACCGAGTTAGGAGTCCTCTTGAGGACTTTTAAGCTCTCCTAGACTTAGATGCTACTTTTAGGCCTAAAATACTTTTTTGCTCTTAGTGAAAAAAGTTAGGAGTCCTAAATTTAAGAGTGACACGCCCATTATTTTTAGGAGTTACTCCTAAATTCGCCAGTTAGGACCTACTTTTAGCCCTAAGATCCTTTGTGAATACAGCCTCATTTTGTCTCAGAGCCAGTTGGTTCTGAGACAAAATAATAAAGAAACTAGTGCTAGTGATGCGCCTCATTCGCCTGTAACATGTAGTGGCTGGCCAAGAGTTAATTAAGGTCAGTTTGGTATTTTTAGATCATGGCCAAACCAAGTTGATAGACGGGTGGTGTGCAATATACCAATGAGGAATAAACACTGATGAGTGTCAGTATTGATTAAAAACGCTGTGTGCAACATCACAAACATTCCACACAATTCTCATAATCAACATTCAAGGCATATTCCCCAGTCTCCGTTTAATTTAAAATTTCCGTTGGCGACTTGGACCTACCGTATTGGTCCGAATATAAGACGGCCTTTTTTCCCCTCGAAATAGGTCCGAAAAAGTCGAGTCGTCTTATATTCGGGGTCTAGTATTCAGAGCGCAGTTTCTCTTCTTCGCCTCTCCATTTAAATGTCAATACACATTCGCGGCCGCAGGTGGCGCCAGGAATTGGTTCCGGGAAGAAGTAGACCAGCGTCCTTAACAACCAGACCGTCACCGGTGTTTAAAGACAGGCATTTAGAGACAAGTGGGTCAGGTCAATCAACAGCGGAGGAGCTATGATGCCAATTTTTAAATAATGGTCGTCAATAAGGCAGAGTCAAGTAACAACTGCCAAGCTGCCAAGAAGTTCGGGGTCACGGAGTGTAACGTAAGAAGATGGCGAGCACCAAAACAACGTCTCAAAGATGCCAACAGTCAGCGCAAATCCTACCGTGGTCCTCAAAGTGGTCGTTTCAGTGAGGTTCACCGGAGTTTTTGAATACGTCAGAGAAAACGCGCTTTGGGAGGAGCCGCTGGAAGCGGAGCAGCTGGGGAGCGATGACAGCGAGAGCGAACACAGCGGGGCAGAGGACGTGTGTGAGGGATGGAGAGACAATGGAGGAGAAGTTTGGCGAATTTTAGTTAAATATGTGGCCTGTATTTTCTCTGTATATTCACAAACTTGCTTGATTATTGCTTGATATTCATTTTGAATCATACTGTACATATTTTGCCTTGAAAGTGCCGTGGCCTTTACTGGCATTATTATTATTGTCATTGTCCTGGTAGGACAACAAATTGTCCTGTCATTAATATAACAAGTGTTTAATTCACTGTGTTTTTTATATTGTTAAGAAAAAAAAATGAAGTTCTTTGTTCTGCAAATCTTTTTTTCTAAATGTTTGTGTTGAAAAACGGGGGTCGTCTTATAATCAGGGTCGTCTTATATTCGGACCAATACGGTAATATGGTTATCCACCTACACAGACCCGTCATTAGGCCAATTAGGATAATGAACTCCCTTAATTTTTACTCCTGAAATACACACTGACTGCCTAACTCAGGACTGTAGTGGAAGAGGTTTAGGCGTCTGTCTGCCAAAAGCTAACAACTCATTCAACCTACTTTACCAAAGAACGTGAAGTAGAACGCCTTGAATGTTGGCCTATTTCAGAGTAACGAGAACCGTTTTCATATCAAACTCCACTTGGATCTATCTATTGCTAATAAAAACCTAAAGAGACCCAAAGCTTTTTACTCAAACGCTAATTGTACATTCATCCATTTGAAGGAGAAGCAGGGGAGAAAGAGACTATATTTAAGGTGTAATGCATGCAATAGGGGGCGCGCCTCCTCACTTAGTTGTAGAAAGAACCAATCACCATTCCCCTCACGGCATAAAAATTGGCCGCTATAATCAGCCCTTTAGCGCCTTTGCTAATCTTTTGAGGAATACAGTACTGCTGGATATCTATGAGCACATATCAAGTGAAGCCATCGTGAGGACTGGGCGTGGATGTCTGCATGGGTAAAGGACTTGCAGCTACAGAAGCTCCCCGCTCTAACTCCAGAGCCCTTACTTTAAGGTGCATGGTTTCTACCTCCAACTCCCGCTGTCTAACCTCCACCTCCCTTATACGCAGGTTGAGCCTCAGCTCCTCTGCATTCATGCCAGTAGGGGAGGTTGGGAGTGGGGCAGGAACACCAGCCAGATTACTCCGCTCAACCCCAACCGTGGGAGCTGGCTCACCCATCCATCCCCTTTCACTCAACTTTGCAAAGAGCAGCTCTTATAACTCTTCTTTTTTGAACTCCATTCCTTCCGCCACACAACAAAAAGAACAACTACCAACAGAGACAACATGAGAGAACTATGTCACTAATTCACCCGACACGACAAAAGAAAGATGGACGAGCCCCCAATTATGTTACGACCGGTCTAGGGGAACCGGACATAACCAATGGTGCTCCCCTCTTTTATCCCAAGGACGACCAGGCACACAGGGCTGCAGTCTAGCATAAGGTAATTTATTAGATTGATGGAGCCTCGGGGTGAGCATAGCCAAAACAACAAACAAAAACAATCTAACCCAAAACTAACTTGCCTAACCGACAAACCAAAGAAAACAAAGTTTACAGGATTCTCACTGAACTCCCTACGTGATAAACAGGAGAAAACCGAAGATAAACCAAACAAGCTACTCACCCCTACGCTTACCTGGACTGCTAAAGTTTTAACATAATACAATATAATGCCACATGGTAAAGCCTGGTGCAGTTGGGAGCAGGGTCAAGAGAAGGAGAATGATTGTCTCCAGCGGCGGCCATTTATAGTAGCTCCTCCAGCCCCTGCACCAATCGACAGCCAGCACCTGGAGAGACACCAATGGTGGTAGCACCACCCTCAGGCTGGGAGGAGCAGCACCTGGAGAGGGAGAGAGACTAAGGGTGGTAACACCACCCTCAGGCCGGGAGGAACCACAGCACAGACGAAATCCATAATAACACTGCAAAATACACATACGACCCTGGGTCGTAACACTTCTAAACCTTTTTCCTTGGCTGCGTGAACATATGGGCACACTAAACCACGCTGGTTCGTCCTTACTCTGAGTACGTGCACAGATCAGGCTGTCAAGGCTTGTGTCAGATTGCATGCTTGGTTTGGTGGACAAGTGGCGTCATTCTATCAACAGCTCAATAGCAGCCATCGTTGAGAGTAAATGGAATATGGAGTTGTTAAAATAGTTCCCTGGTGTTTTTTTCCCGCTGCAAGGACACTTTTGAGTGTGTGAGTAGTAGTAAAGTAGATTGGTCCAATATTTGTATGCTGCATGTTTACAAGCACATGATTGCCTTGCAGGGGTTGTATAGAACCAAAATCATCTGTAATCAACTGTAAGTTTCTGTTTTTTTTATTTTTGCGATTGCACTTTAGCATGTCGGATCCCTTCCAACTGATGATGAATTACAAAATATTGTTTTTTTTATTGTGAGATTGCATTTTAAATTGGTTACCGTGTCACACTACACCTCATAGAAGAAAAGACGAAGGGTGTGTCAAACATGGCAATACAACGCATAACCAACTTTCCCACACACCCAAGCTATAAACAAACATTTGATGACATTGCTAAAAATGGGAACTGCAATTAAATTTGTCCTTTTTATATCGGCAAGGAAAGTATATTAAGACAGTCACGGTACAGGCTCCTGACAAGAACCACTCAGCCAATCAGAATCAGCAGGCAATCGGCAACTAACGCCAATCAGCATGTGCTTTAATAGTACCATCAGGGGCCGTATTCACAAAGGATTTTAGGGCTAAAAGTAGGTCCTAACTGGCGAATTTAGGAGTAACTCCTAAAAATAATGGGCGTGTCACTCTTAAATTTAGGACTCCTAACTTTTTACGGCCCCAGATCTCTATTTGCACTGTGTGAACAAGCAACCTTTAATGAATTATTTAATCAGGATGCAGGCATAGTCTTAAAATGTGAAAAACGTGTATTCTAAATTTTTCTTATGAACACATGGATCTGGGGCCGTATTCACAAAGCATTTTATCTTACCGCTAGGAGTGCTCCTAACTCGCGCTAAAACATTTTACGTAGGAGTTTTTTCTTAAAAGTTATTCACAAAGCCGCTGAGACCTACTCTTACTAAGGATAAATCACAAAGAGTGAACTAAGAGTGACGCGCCGTTGCTATGGATTACGTAAATTCTCGTGCACGAGTTTAGAAGCAGTCAGTTCGGTGATTGGTTGTTCAGACGAGCCCACTGAATCACCGAAAAACAAGGAAATAGCCTAGGCTAGAAATGAATTCATATTAAGTAGTTTTAGTGCAGTTAGCAGAATACACGCATGATGACAATTTTGTGCAGACCACGATAATGACGTTGTAGCCTGCACGTTCAAGAGAGAGAGAAAGCAAACAATAAAAATACGTACAATTTAAAAGAAAATAAATGTTATGAACTACACAAGTGTTGACTGATTTGCGCCAAGGTGTTTACCTACAAGGTGAGACCAATCTGTTAATTATCCCCAGAGTAAACACAAAACATGGGAAAGCAGGATTTAGTTACTATGCAACAAATAGCTGGAATAAACTCCCAGAGGATTTAAGACTTGCCCCAACTCTGAGCACCTTTAAAACAAGACTGAAGACTTTTATGTTTGCTATAGCCTTCTGCTAAAATCTTAAATACATTGCACTTTCTAAAAAGCTTTTTAACTTTGCCTCTATTTTCTATTTTAATACTAAAATGCCATTTTCTATTTTACCCATTTCTTTGTATATGTTTTTCTTTTACTTATCTATTATTTTATTTTATTGTATGACAATGTTTATATGTGAAGCACTTTGAGTCTGCCTTGTGCATGAAAAGTGCTATATAAATAAAGTTGCCTTGCCTTGCCTAAAATGTGTTTTCAAAGTGATCCGTAAATGCCGGTCCACTCGGCCAAATTCATTGTCATGTTGATCGCCATCATCATCATCATCATCATCATCATCGTCTGGCTGTGGAACGTTCCTCCGCTTGCAGAGGTTGTGTAGAATGGCACATACAGTAATGACTGTGCTTGCCCTCTCTGGGGTGAGGCGTATTTCGCCGTGGAGGACATTTCGTGTATGTTTGTGTGCTTTAGCATATGGAAGAAATCAGTAAACAATAATAAACATGGATTCAACAAATAAAAGGCGTCAAAGAGCCAATACGATGTGTTTTACACGTAGGACCAAGCGTAATATGCGTAATCACTTACATGTTATACTTTAACTGTGCTCCCGGTTGTGGATTGAGGTAGGGTGTCTAGAGCCACGTCTTGCATGGATAGTCACTGTCTCCCAGCAAGTGACACCCAACTGGTACATCTCAAAAAGCTGCCTCAGACCGCTCTCCATTAAAATGCGCGAATCATGGGTAGCTGAAGATCCAGGCCACTTTGCAACAACATCCAGTAGGCTATGTTAAAATTTGCATCAAAAACAACCTGCGTGATGATGGAATGCACTTTCTTCCTATTGACGAACACGTCCTCGTCTTTTGATGGCGCAATTATTTTTATGTGCGTCCCGTCAATAGCACCGACCACACCGGGCATACCTGCAATTGCCATGAAGTTGGCTTTGATCCTGTGTAATTGTTGAATGTCCAAAGGAAAGTTTATGGCACGGCTGACTGATGGTTGCGATATTTTTAAATCGTCGGCATTGTTAATTTGCATTTCCCCTGTTGCTAAATAACGTAGTGTGGCCAAACATTTTATTTCGGGACTAATCGGATTATTCCTGTTAGTCGGGGATGTTATTGCATTGCGATTAACTCCACAACAAGTTTAATACCCTAACATTTCGTCTCGCAGGCATTTACGATTCTTTGTGAATAGGTCTTACTGAGTTAGGAGTCCTCTTGAGGACTTTTAAGCTCTCCTAGACTTAGGTGCTACTTTTAGGCCTAAAATACTTTGTGAATTGCTCTTAGTGAAAAAAGTTAGGAGTCCTAAATTTAAGAGTGACACGCCCATTATTTTTAGGAGTTACTCCTAAATTCGCCAGTTAGGACCTACTTTTAGCCCTAAAATCCTTTGTGAATACGGCCCCTGATGTGTATTATTCAAGTAAGTCACACCAGAAGTTTCACTATGTTGTGCAGAGTTCTGTGAACTCAGCATCACTAACTCACTAACTATAAATAATGACAATATTCTTTGTCAGATAATTTTCTATAGTTCAACGTTTGCATGATATGATCTGGATAAATATAATTACACATGCATTGGATTGGATTTTTTGATAGCTGAGGTGAAAATTTAAATTCTACTTTGGACACATAACAATATGCTAATAGACGATATGCTTAACATAACACAGAACAACCAAGTGGGACAATGAAAGATGACTGATCTAAGGCAATGATTCACAGCAAGGATTAAAGTTACATTGTGAAGAAGCTCTTACATAGAAGCTCTTACGCGGCACACAGTCTGTGCCGCTTTGTTGTCCAACACAGACTGTGGTCCTGTCACAGCTCTTGAATAAGTTAGAATAGTTCCCTCCAGCAAAATTGAAACGTCTCAGACAGCGCCTCATTGTTCTATATTTCCAGTGGATAACTTCTGTCTCTAGGACTCTCTCCCGTCTGAATCCCCTGCTCGTAAATATGATGGATGACACGCGCCATTGTGTGGCTGTATTGTCACTACAGAAATGGCCCAGATTTAGTCTTTATGCCTGCTCCCATAGGACTCTCACCCGGTCGCACAGAAAATAACGTTTTAGCATAGACAGTACAGCCGGGGTCACTATTAGGTCGACCTTGGATCGCCAAGTTACGACCGACTTAGTTTAAGTCCTGTTGGGCACTAGGCCGCCGGCTACCACCTCAGTCTAAACTAGGTCACACAACACATTAAGTGAGTCAATATTCCAGCCCCACACACATCCTTTAAGGAACTTATAGATGAGTGCAATTTTAAACCAGCCTCGCTGCCAAATAGTATTGGCAGTGCCTACCTGAATGTCTGCCATTAGTACGGTATATATTTTTTGTTCAGCCCAGGTTCTAGCTCTATGCAGCTCTATAGAGCTGTGCCAACACGAAACACCTTGAGTCAAACTTCATCACTCGTTTAATTAGTTTTGCAAACATATAGATCTTCTTGGCCCCGTTCTTTCAGAGGCATCTGATGCTACACCTGTGTGGTGCTGCCGTTGTTTGAATTCCGATGTGTTTGTTTGTGTGCACAAATAGCCCGATTAGAAGGTTGTGTGTGTGTGTGTGTACCATATTGGCAGAGATTGCTGAACAGAGGGCTGCAAATTGCAGCCCTCTGTTCAGATATATATATATATATATATATATATATAGCAGCCTGCAATCTATATCATGCCAAAATAGCTGGGATAGCAACATTAATTAGAGGCTTGAGTATGAAGTTTTGTGTTCCATGCTTATTAAAGAGCTATTATAGTGTGAGTGGCGTGGTATGAAAAGCACTCGGCTTGAACGCCTCTCTGTCACCAAACAAAACAAAGTACAAAGTTACACAAATATGACATTTCCGATAATTACATTAGCATGGATTACAATGCATTAGCATTACATTAACAGCATAGCATGCAATTCATTTTGAATTATTATAAAATGTATGCAAACATTTTAGGACATAAACTAAAGGAATTGTAGGATACAGAATATAAAAATATATACATGAATGATATCTGACTTTCAATCTGGATTTATGGTTATTCTAAATCAGGGGTGGGCAATTAATTTTCCCAAAGGGCCACATGAGAAACAGGGACTGTTGTGGAGGGCCGGACCAATAGGCTAAATTCAATTCAGCTCAATATTAATTTGATCTCTTTATAAAACACAGTAAAATGTAGGGTATTTGATAAGCTGTGAATGGTAAGATTAAATGTTAAGATAAGAATATGAAGAAAATAAAGCAGACATGGTACAAAATGCAGTTATGTTAGTATTTAACTAACATCCACAAAAGCAATTGTGAAAAATTAGCATGTTTTTACCATTTTTCAAGGAACAGCATTGAATGAACTTGAGCAATACACAAACAGTTATAATTTTTTTTCATTCAAGCGATACACATTTCATAGTGACACAGGGAGTGCCGGATCCATAAAAAAGGTGCCGGACCCAACGTCGGAGTTGCCGGAACAGTTCTGGCGTGTTCCGGCTCAAATTAAGCTCTGGCGTTTACTCCCTGAAGTCCAGAGTGAACGGAGACGTTGGATCCGGAACCAACCCCGACGTTGGCTCGGTCGGAGCTCCAGTCGGAGCACTCTGACTCCTGCCGGAGCTCCCCGACTCGCGCCAGAGCTCCCGCCAGAGTGTTCTATAAATCGTATAAAACGCGGCCAAAAGCTGTGTGCGCCTCCGGATGATATTATGAACCCCTAAGCGACGGCGTTGGGTTCTCCGACGTCTCTTGTACTTCCTTAACAAGTAAAGACTCGTAGGGGTTATCGTGGCCATGGTTGAGAATAAATTGCCGGAAAGAAACTTTGGCGTTCACAAGAAGCCCCTCCTCCACACGCAAGTTTATTTCTATGTCCATGGTTTATTTGCGTGATCAAACTTGCACAAATCACTCCTGCAAGTAAAGTTTGACTACTCTTGCGAGCAAACTCACGCTGCGTCGCAAAAATATTAGCTTTGTAGTGAACGCACAGTAAGCCACTTCCTTTCGTTTGCATGTCACCATGTGGGCCACTGCTGTGGCTTTCAAACACGCATTCTTCCCGATAATGCTATTCACGGTTAGTTCTCTTCTTGGTTATGTTATTCACACTAAGTTCAAATTTTATATATAAATATCAGTGTGGATTATTTATTAAAAAGCCACAATACTATGGTCCTTGGAACCCTAAACAGTGTCACATCCAACTTCGTTACATAAATTCAAATTTTCAAGTCTAAGAAAATGTGTTTGATCGTAGCCCTAAACTATATCTTCAGAATTAATTAACATTGAGTGCAGATTCATAAGAAAATATATATTCAGAAAAAAAACGATGCATCTATGATTTCATTGGAATATTTGGCATTTGGTTAAAAATGATGACTAATGAAGCATTAATCTATAAAAGCGGTTGATTCAGACCGCTTAATGTCAGAATTGGATACATTCAAAGCATGGGGAATATATATGCTCAATATTGATCTGCCTGCAATCGGGCCATCATCTATTATTTTTTATATTCATGTTTAATTTACTTTTTTACGTCTCTCTGTCTGGTGACTCCGGTCTGGCTTCGAATAAAATAAGATAATGATCCGAGATTTTTTCGTCAACTATTTCTGGCTCATTGCGAATAGCCACATTCCAGGTGATGACCAGGTCCAGTGTGTGTCCCCCTGGATAACGTGTTGCCCCATGGACGTGTTGAATCAGACCCAATCTATCCAACAGGTCATAAAACTTTTGGGCCGAGGGATCATCGGGGTTGTCCATGTGGATATTGAAATCACCTGTGATGATGATGTGGTCATGTCCCTCCTCTTTCAAAATGTACAGCAGCTCTTCGAAGTGGCGTAAAAACTCACCAAAATGTGCCTTTATTTTTCTGGGAGAAATGTACAAGTTGACCAGGGCGACGGGAACTTCCCACTTGTCGTTTTCCAGGACCATGGCCACAATATCAAACACTGGTTTGAAAGTTGGGCTAAAACATATTCTTTCCTGTTCTTTTACCGTGTTTTTATCCTTGTATTGGATGGCCACGCCGCCATATACTGTGCCCTCCACGCCGCGGACGGGCTCATCCTGTCCGGCCTCATGGTGGAACTTAAAGGTAGAGGGACTAGCGGCCGAGAGCACCGTCTTGTAATTTGAAGGGTTTAACCAGGTCTCCGTGGTGCAAAGGAAGTCTAATTTGTGTTTTTCGATGATTTCTAGTACCTCATCAATGTGTATGGACATGGACCTGACATTGAGAAGCGCACCGCGCAAATAGCCTTCCCCGTCGCTACTCTCGTCGTCGCTGGAGGTGTACTCCTCGCTCTCCTCGGCAGTGGGGGTGCATTCATCCTCATCTGTCGTGAAAGAAAAAAATAAATATATATATTTATTTTATATTTTTGTATACTTATCTGTACTATAAGTACAAGTTATGTACGATTTCAACCATTTCAATTTCATCATTACCAAAATCGCTGAATTTGCTTGTTTCATGTTCAATTGGAGCGGCGAACCGTGAGGTGCGGCAGAGGTACTGGCTGCCTCACCGCACTGTAAAAGCAAGAGGTGAGGCAGCCAGTACCTCCGCACTGAAGGAATTCAGAATGGACTTCATTTACGAGTAAAGGTGCATACACTGATGCAAATACTGCAGTAAATCCTTCTATTTGTATTGATGGAGTGTGTTATTAATTAGTAATTGTGGAATTGCGATGGCAAATTAAGAACAAATGGAGCAAAATGGGCATTTTCTCTGAGCTGCTATAAAATGAACGTTCTTCCTTGGACAAATATTTACCCTAACTGTGTGTGTGTGTGTGTGTGTGTGTGTGCCCTTTGCATTCTGAGAATGAAATCGACCTTCCCTTTTATTTCTATGTTTTAGTCCAACCAGTTAAAACAAGCCATTAGAGGAACTACATAGTCAGTGTGTGTGTGTGTCTGTGTGTGTGTGTGTGTGTGTGTGTGTGTGTGTGTGTGTGTGTGTGTGTGTGTGTGTGTGTGTGTGTGTGTGTGTGTGTGTGTGTGTGTGTGTGGGTGTGTGCAAGCGTGTGTATAGAATGTCGATATGAAACATAAACAGTAGTCAATGTGCAAGCTGCCAACTGAATGGTGAATTTCAGCTACTCTATTGGATTCGTATATGATTATCTCTAAATCTGACTCTGAAAAAGTCCGGGCCCCACCGGCCAAAAACCTCACCGCACGTCACTGGCTGGTTCTGATTACTCTGGTTACCTTGATCGTTGATTGTCGCCTGTTTTGTCTGCTGGTTCATCAGTTCAATGGTCAATAGCTCCCTGAGAATGAACAATAGAAAGACGTGAATGTGTACAACAGGGTCATTTAATCAACCAAAGTTGCGATATCTCCTCCATAGCCTCTCTGTCAGGACAACCACTGCTGAATGATGGAAAATGTGTCACTTGCGCCGCTGATTTGATCGCATGGCAGGATAGTTGCCACCGAAACCCAGTTTGTAACATTCATATTACATCACTACACCACTTTAGGTTCAACCTAAATGTGGATTTTGTGCTCAATTGGTCTGTACAACTTACACACATAAAAACAAAACAATAAAAAGTTGTTCACTTATACAATTGTATTTGGAACTTATAACTTATAAATGGAACAATAAATACTAATTGACCAATCTTTTGCATAAGAATTTCAATCAATATCATTCAATTAATATGATGCATCATTAAGTATTCTTACAGAATTTCAAGATTGTTCCTCAGGTCCTTGCAGAACTGAGCAATGTCTTTAGCTGCGTTCCTCAGTGATCGGCTGGCTTCAGTCATAAACTGATTCTTGACAAGCTTGTTCCAGCTCTTAATCGACTCCGTAAGTGCGAATACCATACCAATCCCTCCTGCAAACTGTCAATGAAAAATGTATAGAAGAAATGCATAAATGTTGTCAAATTATATTCTATTAGTAAGTTTAAGAATCAGCCAATTTAGACATTTATTCAAACAACTTATGTGGTCTGTGACTTTTCAACTCTTAGCAAAGTGTTAAATGTAGACATATGCAACATATGCATACAGAAATATTCAAAATCTCTTACCGCCGTAGATAAAGCTGCAGTTTTTCCTCCGACCTTTGCAAGATTCAGTACCATCATTTCGATCAGGCATTTGGTTATTGATCCATGAATTTTTCGTATCATGCTCATTTCTATGAATGTTACAATTAATAAAAATAGCATAGAGCCTTCTTTAATAAAAACTTCAGGGGGCTGCCCTGTGTGAACCTTCCCCCACATGGCTTTAGAAATACGCATTGCAATGTATTCGCTTTCAGCTTGTTCAGTGTTCACGCGTTCCATCTTTAGCTTTTCTATCAGTTTCATTATTTCTTCTTCAATTATTTCGGCCTTCTCTGCAGCCTTCTTTGCATCTTTCATAGTGCTGCCGGACACAAAATGTTCGATTAGCTTTGAGGACACGCTGATTGTGGCACCTGTACCTACGTACGCCATCCCCAGCACACCCAGAAACGGGGCTGCAGCCCCCGCGGTGAAGAACATGGCCGCTGCTCCCCCTAGAAGACATGCAGAGCCTACGACAGATATGGTGTTCCCTACGCATTCCCCGCCATTACAATTCTTTCTGAGGTTTTCAAGTTCTTTCACCAGCTTCCACAGATTCTTTTCACAATTCTCCTTCTCCTCCAGCCATGACCGGATCTCATGGAGGAGTTGGTCTGCGGGGTCGTCCATGGTGGTTGTTTCTTCCTCTAGCTCTTCTTTATACTATAACACACATAGCATAATAGTGAGAGGTGCGAGGTAAAAGTATGTGATGCTGTGCGATAATTGTCTGTAGAGAAGGCAAGAATGGGAGAGTGGGGGTTATGGGGCTATAGGATAAAGCGATAGTCCGTTTTTTTGCACTTTAAGCCTTATTTTGAGGTTCTTTACGATGAAATAGATCGGTTCAGGTGCTTACTTCGCCGAAAGTCTATGTTTGGAGATGTTTAGGACTTTTTTCTAGCCCCCGTCAGATCCCAGTGTACAGGTCGATGGACATGAAACATCGGTCCTAAAGCTGAGAGGTAGATCCTGCCCTTTCCTCTTCCTCCCTCTTTGCGGAGAAGTGGAGAAGTTAACAGCTGCGGCCTGCGGGAGGCGGGCTGGACGTCAAGCCCCGCCTAGAAAGGTCCAGCCCTGCCTACAATACTATTTAGGGATAACTGTTCCGGTTACGGCGTTTGAGAAGGAGGACTGAAAGTCCATCATTTCGGTGAATGCTAAATGTCAAACCCTGTTCATTTTATTTTATTTTATAATTAAAATAGGTCTGTTATTTGATTACAGATTTCTGTTGTATTTGACTTTTAACCAAACGCTTTGCGTTTGGTGTGAACGCACAGTAACGGTAACAAAGCAAACTCTGTTAAGAAGGATTAACGCTATTAACACTACGTAACAGCCAATCAGCGTTCAACCTGCCAACCGTTCCCTGCAGTGCACACCGGATTGAAACGCAGCATGGAGGAGAAAGTGATTGTTGCTGTTTGCGACTCGCAGAGCTCTATATATAATAGTATATGATACAATATAATCTAATATGTAAATATCTATATAATAATGGCCTCCGGATGATATTATGAATAGACTGAGTCTGGTTCTCCGAAGTATCTGGTACAAGCCAACAACCTCACACACGCGCGACTAAAGTCGCGTGATAAAACTTGCACAACTCAATACCGCGACAGATTATGACTTGTCGCACGACGAAACTCAGGCGACACCACGGCCAAGCGACACATGTGGCGTTTGGTGTGGACGCACAGTTACTCTACCAGGGCTCCACACTGCGGCCAAATGGTTGCATTTTGCGACCAAAATGTGAGAGTTTGCGACCAAATTGTACATTAGTGTTAGTGGCTAATTTATGGAGGGGGAGGGTCATAGAGATTAAATATTGAACGCGCGTAAACGTCTGTGAGAGGGAGAACGATTTCACAACCTGCTACGTGTGTTTGAACAATTCGCAATCTATTGACTCGTTCTTCTGACCTGCTGCTAGTATGCCAGTGCCAGAGTCCTGAACGGGTCTTATTTTGCAAACCCGCAACCGCCCGTGCCCGCAATACTTAAAACTGCATCCGACCAGGGTTCCGACAGTAGCGCAAATAACATTCCGCACCCGGCCCGACCCGCTATAAATTGAAATCGACGTCGGACCCGCACCCGAAGGAAATTTAGACAAATCAGATGAAACCCCGGGGAATTACAATGTGGTGTTCGGCCTGGTGCTTTAGATGCTGTGTAAAAAAAGCATATCATCCACTAGTGATGGTTTAAATGGACTCCTCCGCTCCTGAATAACATATCTAGCACAGGAGAAGTCTCGCTCGCAATCGCAAAACCTGCGTCCTACCTGCGGTGTTCAGGCTTCCGACCTGACCCGCACCCGTGTCCGACACAGTACATTATCTTTCGGTCAGGACTTCATGTGCCATAAAGGGCTTTTCACACAGGAGTAATTTGTCACGCCTGCTGCATTCTCAATGGAGAAGCGAGCGGGCAGAGAGGAGGCGCAGCGTCCTGCAAGGAGCACGACAAGCGGGCGCACGCCCATGAAACTGTCGCTTCCATGCTCGTTGAACACATGCACGCTCACGTGGAAACAGTCGGTATAGATGAGAATCACAATTAAATGTGTCACTGAATTTGAAACCGCACATTGTAATTTCTGCATCTATTATCAAAATATTTATAAGTAATATATTGAAAATCACATTGGCATGTTGATTTACAGTGTGTGCCCCTAAAATGTTCAATTAGGGGCCACTGTTTTCACTCCTAGTGAAAAAAGTTAGTCTGGAGCCCTGTGTACGTTCAAATATTTCAACTCAAGCGACGCGTCGCGCTACTAAATCCTCATGAACGCCTCGCCCAGGGCGTTCATGCCGCGCCACATGTCAAATCTTGCCGCAGCTTTTTCTAGTGACACTCATACGCGTCTATGCGTTGACTTTGTATGGAGTCTTGTCGCCCCGTCGCTTTTGGTGTGAACCCACGTAAAATGGTACTGGATGCCGGAGGGGCTGGACCTTCCAATCCGGATGTGGGCGGGGTTGGATCTCCAACTCCGCCTTCCCGCAGGCCGCAGCCGTTAGTGCTTGGTGAAGTGGGTCGCTTTCACTCGCGTTTGGTGTGAACGCACAGTAAGCGCAACAACAACATGGTTTTCGCCTCTCTCTGTGAGGTGGGAGTCATGCTTGGATTCCAACAGTGCTTACTGGAGAAAGGTTGGGCTTTCTAGAGTTATAATAACATAGGCCTAACTATCGTTTTGTGTGTGATGACATCTTTAATATAGCGTTCCCCCACTAAGAAAAGAAAAAACAGTACACTACTGGTCCCCACGGATTTCTTCCCCAAAACCACAGCACCCTGGTCATCAGCACGCCCTGAGACCAAGCTTCTGTTCTGGATAACGCCTTATTATTGCAACGGTGCCGAACTCGCAATACTGCATAACGTCACCTCAAGTCTGCAGTCGTTATCGCTGTTTGATGCGTGATGATGGGTTGATATTATAGACTGTGACGCAGATAACAATTCAAGAGCCTGAGGCTCTATCTATAAAGGCCTTATTTAAGTTAAATAAAACTGAATGTATTCTACGTCAACGTTTTATATGTATGTTTCACTACACTTCGGCTACGAATATCACGCTTTAATTGAAATGGCAATATCAAATTACTACCTTTTTGAAGTAGTCTGACAAAGTTAGAGCCCACAGTGAGAGGTCCTAGTACTGTGTGCTGTTAAACAAACAGTTACAATCTGTTCCGCAGCGCCCCACCCTTCTGGCAAAACATGTGACTTCTTGTAAGCGCTGGAAACGAAAGTGAGTTCAACTAAAGTTCACTCAGCAGTCACTCATTATTCAGTGATAATAAATAAAGTTAAAATGATGAAGTGTATGAATAGTCCTATGGATCCTTTTGAACTGTTTCTTTCTTTCTTCCAAAGCACAAGTCAAGTTGAAAACTGTCTGAGATAACAATAGCCTACATTACAAGATCATGGATGGATGCAAACTCAGGCTCTTGCAAAACATTATGAAGCATGCAGCCATGCACCCTCCTTATAACCGGTGTGTCTTTCTCACTCTCAGATAAGACTATCAATCGATCTTCGATGAACAGTTTGAATCTTTATTTCTTCGGCTGACGCATGTTTGGCTGACTGTTTGATTCACGGAACTCTATTGCATGCAAGACACATCAAAGTTAGAGCATTATTTTACCAGCTGAAAAAAGGACAATATAAAAATGGGTTACTTGCACGGAGCAGCTGAATCGAATATTTAAATCGTAACTCTTTTGAATCACGGTAAAAAGAGGCAGCCTGGTTGGGCTTGTATTATTTTCTAACTTTATGGAAATGTGTGTGAAATGTTAGACCTGTGCACATTGTTTCAGGGAATGGGATGTTAATGTAATGGTATAGATGTAGCGACAGTTTTCCTATAAAGGCCACTAAGACGCTTAGCTGGGCTCCAAGCTGTTACGCGTCCTTCAATGTATCCAGGTCTGGTGATGAATATATTTTGAGAATTTATTAGAAGACCGAATGAAAAATGAAAAAATCTAGAGGGTAATGAAAACAAATAAATAAAAGATAAAGTGATGACGATGATAACGTTGATGAGGGTTGTTACTGACGGTAAAGAGAAAATATAATCAGGAGCGCCACTAACCATAGATATATATATTAACTAAATGCCTTACGGTGGCGTCTAGAACGTCCCCACTGGCGGCCATCTTACCACAGTCAGCTGCTCACCAATAACATTGTGTTGGTAGTGGTACATGTACTTTTTAAATAACCTTAACTTGCTCAATTTTCAACCGATTTACAAACGAGTTGGTTTATTACAAACGTTATTAACGTGGTTATGATATAGGGCTAGCTTACCTATTTTAGAACATTATTCAAATTTTCATTATTCTATCAAAAGTATGCAGTGTCGTAACTACATCTCTGACGTTTATGACACTTCAGCTACGAATCACGCTTCAATTTAAATGGCAATATCAAATAATTACCTTTTCGAAGTAGTCTGACAAAGTTGGAGCCCACAGTGAGAGGTCCGAGTACTGTGTGCTGTTAAACGAACAGTTACAATCTCTTCCGCAGCGCCCCACCCTTCTGGCAAAACATGTGACTTCTTGTAAACGCTGGAAACGAAAGTGAGTTCAACTCAGACCCGTCGCCAGACCTGAGTCTTAAGGGGGGCATATGAAATGCATAGGGGGGCACAATTATATATGAAGTATATATGAAGTATATAAAGTCCTGTGTTTTTTTATTCCACAACCTTTATTTTATTAGTTACTATGCAGTTGTATGTCTAAGCCAAAAGCTGGCAGTGTCAGCTAAATAATGCAGTTCTGAATCACTAAAGTGATGAAAGGAAAAAATACTAATTGGATGAAGGAATAATCCATGCATGTGAACTGTAATAACAAATTTGAGGTATATTAAATCTCCTTTGTGTAAGTTTCACTCAAAACTGACCATATTTCCCCCTTTTGTTTTTATTTACACAGTTACTGAAACACATTGGTACAACATGTACGAGATTAATGATATGAGAAACATTGCACTATTTCGGGTGCAATAAACTACGTTGTCTCACTTTCAGGGACCCATACATTTTTATAAAACTTCTGATGCAAAAAAATCTTGGTCTGATGCAAAATGCTAATGCTAATTTTCAGTTAACACAAAACCGCTGGCATTATTTTATCAGCTGTGGGCGTTTTCATTGCCATAACAACGTGAGCTAATCAACAAGTACAACATGTTCTAGACCAGTGGCTCTCAATTATTTCATTCCCACCCTAGGAGACAGATATTTTTTTGCGCCCTCCCTGAATTGAAATAGCCTACTATTGAGAACCTGCTAATATTTATTTATTTAGATTAATAAAATTAGCGGAGATAACATCTGCAAAAACTTAAAACTATTTCGAAGTTCAGTTTATTAACTCAATGGTAACATTTAAACAACACTGCTGTGTGAATCTCAAAACAGAGAAACAAGAGCATATGATTCACTGGGGTTTGCATTTCATTAAAAATATTTTTAAACAGTCAGCTTCATCAGCTTATTCCCTTTAAAAAAAAAGTAATATATGTTCATCTTTCAAGCATGCATAAAGACAGCAAGTCCCTCTGTCATGACTTTGTATGATCAAAATTCTTGTAAAACTTGGCCCTTCTTATTATGTTTATTTAAAATAAAATAAGTAACTTATTAAAATAAATAAGACACAGTCCCGTCTGCCGCTCGTGCCGATCCCCCCCCCCCAGCACCTTTAATAAGCTGAGGGTGTTTTCATGAGTCTCATAGTATTCGAACATGTTGTACTTGTTGATTAGCTCACGTTGTTATGGCAATGAATACGCCCTCAGCTGATAAAATAATGCCAGCGGTTTTCAACTGAAAATTGGCACCCATGTCAACTTTTTCTGCTCCTTGCACCTTATCATGCTACGCAGCATTACAAGCCCCTTTCGACTAAAACATGAAGCAATTCAAGAGGAGACGTAGATAGAATCGCCTTTTGGTCAACTGTCATTTAATAGTCATCTGACAGATTATGTCAAGGCTTTAAAATGATTATTATTATTATTATTAGCTGGTCATGTTATAACACAGCTGGAAATCGTGGATTTTCTGATAAAGACTAACAAGCCTTTTTGACAGACAAAACAGCTGAAACTATGTTAAGTTTGCTCGTGCTGCGTTTTTGGTTTTGTGAAACAGGAGACGCCCACCCACCAATCAGAGGTTAGAGATTCCTGCAGGAAGGTTGCGCTCGATTTTACTAGCCCATTTGTGCCTGTTCATTAGTGTACAGCCTATATTCTCTCATTGCTTGCGTAAAAAAAAAAGGTAGAATATTAGATTTGAGGACGAAATGATAGGGTGGTCTAATGCCGCTTTTCCACTGCATGGTACCAGCTCGACACGACACGACTCGACTCGACTCAGCACGCCTTTTTTGCGTTTCCACCGCGAAAACATGGTATCTGGTACCTGAAGTGGCTGCTTTTTCTAGTACCGCCTCGCTCTAGGTTCCAAGCGGCTGAGCCGATGCTAAAAGGTGACGTCGGCAGACGGCCGGCCACTGATTGGCCAGAGAGTGTGACGAAGTCACGAGAGCGACATGGCAACCATGCTGGTAACAGCCATAGCAGCGCCGCAGCCAACATATTCCACTTCTTCAACATGCCAGCTAATAATACGAACACGAATACCATCGCATCGATGTCCTCCATTGTTGTTATGTGGGTTCTGTCCATAGCTGTGTTCGAAATCGTTCCCTATACACTCGTTCCCTATTCCCTATATAGTGTACATGATATAGTGCACTATATAGGGAATAGGGAACGAGAATTCGGACACTACGCTGAACATTTCTAAACGTCATTTGCGTCAGTAAATGCGCCGGGTATTTGTGTGACGCAGACAGATGCGCCCACATCAAGTAAACAAACCGGGCACTCACGACGAAAGCTGGAGGTTGTATTGATGTTGAATGTTACATTTCCTTGTTTAATTAATTTTGAATGTTTAATATTCTATGTTAAATCCCAAATAAATTGTTGACATTTCTAAACGAAAGCCGGAGACTCCATCATTAAATGTATTCGTTTTCGCGGTTATTCGGCTTCTTCTTCTCCCCTGGAAAAATACAACCGCATTGCATTGTGGTATACGGGAGCAACATGTAGGGAACATCGTATGTACCCTATTTTAAGTCCACTATATAGTGGACCACTGAGAATTCGAACACCCTAGAAAATGGCGTGCACCCTATTTAGTGCACTACATCCATGATAGGGAACGATTTCGAACACAGCTCATGTGTGGGTTACGTAGGTGTTGTTTGCGTCGCGTACAAAAATACGTCACAGCCCTTTCGCGCTGCCGACCCCGCCCACGTCCCGGAGGTACTATTTGCGGTGGAAAAGGACCCGCGCTGCTACCGTGTCGAGTCGTGTCGGGTCGTGTCGTGTCGAGTCGAGCTACATGTGCGGTGGAAAAGCGGCATAAGGCAAGTTTTGGGTGGGCTTGAGCCCACCCAAAAAAGGTCTAGCTTCGCCACTGAAAATAAGCTAGTGATAACTCATCCAGCTTCACTTTTCAAAAATGCGCGGTAACTGTTAGCGGCTACATTGACGTCGTAGGCCTACGTAGCCAGCAGATTTAATAGTCCGCCAAAGACGTTGATGTCGCTTTGCAACCGAAGACGCTGGGTTTGACAAGTTATCGGACTACTTGTGGAGTGATACCAAAAAGACGCCATTAGAGGCAAAAAAGCCTTTGTTTACCTTGACAGAGGTCAATTATTCTTGGCAACGGTGAATTATCGTATGTAATTCACCGCCGGAAGTTGTGAAGGGCCCATGCAAGTGAACGGAGCGTTAATAACATAAATAATAATATAAAATATTATTATTATTATTTATTTTTTAGATCTTTGCCTCAAGTGGGGGGGCACAAGCATTGTGGGGGGCGGGCACAGCCCCCTATGGCCCGCCCATAGCGACGGGTCTGGTTCAACTAATGTTCACTCAGCAGTCACTCATAATTCATTGATAATAGATAAATTATTAAGTTAGGATATAATTATGAAGTTAAAATAATGAAGTGTATGAATAGTCCTATGGATCCTTTTGAACTGTTTCTTTCTTTCTTCCAAAGCACAAGTCAAGTTGAAAACTGTCTGAGATAACAATAGCCTACATTACAAGATCATGGATGTATGCAAACTCAGGCTCTTGCAAAACATTATGAAGCATGCACCCTCCTTATAACCGGTGTGTCTTTCTCACTCTCAGATATCAATCGATCTTTGATGAACAGTTTGAATCTTTATTTCTTCGGCTGATGCATGTTTGTCTGACCGTTTGATTCACGCAACTCTATTGCGCGGCACGCAAGACGCATCAAAGTTAGAGAATTATTTTACCAGCTGAAAAAAGGACAATATAAAAATGGGTTACTTGCACGGAGCAGCTGAATCGAATATTTAAATCGTAACTCTTTTGAATCACGGTAAAAAGAGGCAGCCTGGTTGGGCTTGTATTATTTTGTAACTTTTTGGAAATGTGTGTGAAATGTTAGACCTGTGCACATTGTTTCAGGGAATGGGATGTTAATGTAATGGTATAGATGTAGCGACAGTTTTCCTATAAAGGCCACTAAGACGCTTAGCTGGGCTCCAAGCTGTTACGCGTCCTTCAATGTATCCAGGTCTGGTGATGAATATATTTTGAGAATTTATTAGAAGACCGAATGAAAAATGAAAAAATCTAGAGGGTAATGAAAACAAATAAATAAAAGATAAAGTGATGACGATGATAACGTTGATGAGGGTTGTTACTGACGGTAAAGAGAAAATATAATCAGGAGCGCCACTAACCATAGATATATATATTAACTAAATGCCTTACGGTGGCGTCTAGAACGTCCCCACTGGCGGCCATCTTACCACAGTCAGCTGCTCACCAATAACATTGTGTTGGTAGTGGTACATGTACTTTTTAAATAACCTTAACTTGCTCAATTTTCAACCGATTTACAAACGAGTTGGTTTATTACAAACGTTATTAACGTGGTTATGATATAGGGCTTACCTATTTTAGAACATTATTCAAATTTTCATTATTCTATCAAAAGTATGCAGTGTCATAACTACATCTCTGACGTTTATAACAAACCAAACCGCTTGAAAATCGGTTGAAAATTGAGCAATTTATGGTTATTTAAAAAGTACATGTACCACTACCAACACAATGGGTGAGCAGCTCACTGTGGTAAGATGGCCGCCAGTGGTGACGTTCGACTCAAGTTGCCAGCAGCGCGGACGAGGCATCTAGTTAATATATAGCCACTAACCCCCTTTGTCTCTTACCCCCACCGATCCGAGTTTCCCGGTATATAGATTAAACCACACCCATGTGTCAATCAAACGGAAGTTACATGAAGCAAAACGGTGTGAGTTACCCTTCCAAATAAACAATAAACTAACAGACCAAATATGCATTTTGGCCCCAACAATAGAATAATCTCTTTCCGTTTTATTTATTTTAGTGGGCTATTTGCAAAGGGCCCAAATCTGAGCGAGACCAATTCTACGCAGTTACCAATTCAAGTGCCCGAGGCTTAATCTATAATGGCCTTATTTAAATTAAATACAACTGAATGTATTCTACGTCAACGTTTTATATGTATGTTTCACTACACTTCGGCTACGAATCACGCTTCAATTTAAATGGCAATATCAAATAATTACCTGTGGAAATTGCAATAAGTTAAGAATACAACTTCGCACGTTGAGCACACAGCCGTGTGACTCGTTTATTTTGTCCAAGAGCAAACCGGAAATCAAAGCGTGCTGAAGGTAAACAAAACCAGCATGGTCTGTGACGTTATGAGACGCACGTAATCCTTAAAGGGACCGCGATCCCTTAACCACCAAGAACGTAAATGACATGCAGTAAACAACAACACAATTGAAAGAACAACACATAACGAAATACTGTAGGTGAATTATGTTACGGTCACTACACAGGTCCCCCCAGAATTCACCATCAGAAGAAAACAAGAACAAAACAGTCATCGCCGGGGCGGGCGTATTAACCGGCCACAACGGCTGCGTCGTACGGGGGGTCTAGGAGCCACGGTTGCGGCAGGCGTCCCGCCATGACACGGGTATGGGGCATGGAGTGTGGGAGTTCCGGTAGGGAGGGGAGCAGGGGGCAGGCCCGGCAGGGGCAGAGCTGGAGGTCGCCCGCGCCGCGGGGGCTGAGCCAAGGCAATGGGCCTGGCCAGGTCCAAGTGAGCTGGCTTGAGGCGGTCAATGGAGAGTCGCTCCGGCCTTCCGCCCATGTCCACCACAAAATGTTTGTCCCTCGTCTCCAAAACCCGGAACGGGCCCTCGTAGGGCGGGCGTAGCGGTCCCCTGTGGGCGTCGTGGCGAATGAAAACGTAGGCAGCCGTGCGAAGCCCAGCGGGGATGTGCGACTGAGGGAGGCCGTGACGGGAAGTGGGGACAGGTGCGAAAAGCCTCGCATTGTCCAGTAGCGTGGACCGCTGGAGAGTGGCAGACCAAGGAACGTTGGTGCCAGGGATGAAATCCCCTGGAACCCGCAGCGGCTGGCCATAAACAAGCTCTGCGGAGGAGGACTGTAGGTCTTCCTTTGGTGCAGTCCTGATGCCAAGCAGTACCCACGGGAGCTTGTCGACCCAGTTGCTGTCTTTGAGGCTGGCACGAAGAGCAGCCTTCATCGACCTATGAAATCGCTCACAGAGTCCGTTAGCCTGTGGGTGATATGCGGTAGTGTGGTGGAGTTTCACCCCGAGGCTCTGTGCGACAGCGCTCCACAGCTCAGATGTAAACTGCGTGCCCCGGTCGGAGGATATGTCGGAAGGAGTGCCGAAACGGGCAACCCAGGTGCTGATAAATGCCCGTGTCATTTCGACAGATGCTAGTGACGTCAGTGGCACAGCCTCAGGCCAACGGGTGGTCCTGTCAACCATGGTCAACAGGTAGGTGAAACCGTGAGAGGAGGGCAGAGGGCCGACCAGATCCACGTTGACATGGTCAAAACGTCTCTCCGGCACTGGGAACAACTCCAACGGGGCTTTAGTGTGGCGGTGCACTTTGGCCCGCTGGCACTCCAGACAGGTGTTAGCCCAGTCCCTAACGTCCTTCTTGAGGCCGTGCCAAACAAACCTAGCAGCCACCAATCTCTGTGACGCTTTCGAACCTGGGTGGGAGAGACCATGGATGGCATCAAAAACTTGTCGTCTCCACACCGTTGGAATGATTGGACGAGGACTGCCTGTGGAGACGTCACACAGGAGCGTGGTGCCGGCATCGCCAAAAACCACATCCTCTATTTTCAGCCCTGTAGTCGAGGTCCTCAGGAGTTGCACGTCTGGGTCTGTGGTCTGGTCCGCTGCAATGCGGTTGTAATCCAAACCAAGATGGACCGCTCCTACCACAGCCCGTGACAGGCAGTCCGCCACCTGGTTGTCCTTACCGGCAACGTGCTGTAAATCCGTGGTGAACTCGGAAATGTAGGACAGATGACGTTGCTGGCGGGCGGACCACGGCTCAGCCACCTTGGCCATGGCGAAAGTCAGCGGCTTGTGGTCGACAAAAGCGGTGAAGTGCCGACCTTCCATCAGGGAACGAAAGTGTCTGATGGCGAGGTAGAGACCAAGCAGCTCCCGGTCGAAAGTGCTGTACTTCCGCTCGTTGGGACGCAACTGACGGCTGAAGAAGGCAAGTGGCTGCCAGGCCCCGCCCACCCACTGCTCGTAGACGGCGTAGTCTGAGGCGTCCGAGGTGATGGCGATGGAGGCCGTGGGAGAAGGATGTGCCAGCATGGTGGCGTTCGCCAGGGCCGCCTTAGTGGCAACAAAAGCCTTGTCCCTGCTCTCAGTCCAGTCCACAGCGTGCTTGGGCTTACCTTGCAAGGCCTCATGCAAGGGTTGCATGAGCTGGGCAGCTCGAGGGATGAAACGGTGGTAAAAATTCACCATGCCGAGGAACTCCTGCAGGGACTTGGCAGTGAGCGGGCGTGGGAACTGCGCGACCGCCTCCACCTTTGATGGGAGAGGGGCTGCACCGTCCCTCGTGACTCTGTGTCCCAGGAAATCGATGACGGAGAGACCAAACTGGCACTTGGCAGGGTTGACAATTAGCCCATGTTGGCTCAGCCGCTCAAAAAGTGTCCGGAGGTGCGCCAGGTGCTGAGATTTGGACGCGCTCGCCACTAGGATGTCATCCAAGTACACAAAAAGAAAAGGCAGCTCCCGCAAAACAGAGTCCATGAGGCGTTGAAAAGTTTGAGCTGCGTTTTTGAGGCCAAACGGCATCCGCAGGAACTCAAACAGACCAAACGGTGTGATCACTGCTGTTTTGGGAACATCCAGTGGGTGTACAGGCACCTGATGGTATCGCCGGACAAGGTCCACCGTGGAAAAAATCACCATACCAGCCAGGTGTGCTGAAAAATCCTGAATATTCGGCACTGGGTACCGGTCAGGCGTCGTTGCCTCATTTAGCCGCCGGTAGTCGCCACACGGGCGCCAGCTGCCGCCGGGTTTGGGGACGATGTGGAGGGGTGAGGCCCACGGGCTGTAGGACCGGCGGACTATACCCAGGCGCTCCATGTTTGCAAACTCAGCCTTTGCAACGGCAAGCTTGGTCGGGTCGAGGCGCCGAGCACGGGCGTAGACGGGTGGACCAGTAGTGGCGAGATGGTGCTCCACACCATGCTTCACAGCAGACGCAGAGAAAGTAGGCTGAGTGAGGGCTGGGAAACCGGCAAGCAGACGGTGGAAGTCATCGGAGGCAGGGAGCATGCTAGACAGTCGTATGGAGTCCACCCCGCTGAGCGTGCACGCATATGAACAAAACGTGACGGCGTCCATCAAACGGCGGTTCTTGACATCCACCAACAATCCATGTGCACACAAAAAATCAGCGCCGAGGAGGGGAACGGAAACCTTCGCTGTAACAAAGTCCCAGCCAAACCGGTGGCCTCCAAAACACAATTCAATGTACCTTGTTCCATAGGTACGGATGGGGCTACCATTAGCAGCTTCCATAGGGGGGCCGTGGCTGTCGGTCACCATGTCCAAGCAGGAAGCAGGCAGGACGCTCCTCTGTGCTCCCGTGACGCACAGGAACCGCCGTCCGGAGATGCTGTCGCGGATGAAAAGCAGCCTGCCAGCACGGCCGACGCTCATGGCCACTACCGAGCGCCGGCCCTGGCGTTTCCCAAACCGCCGTAACTGCATGGAGGAAGGCATTTAAGAGCCTTTGGTCCAAACTTCGCATGATAGAAACACATGCCGGAAGATCTCTGCGGGCCTGAAGACTGCTGGGGGTCAGAAGACTGCTGCCGACGAGAAGTGGTGGCAGCGACGAGCGTGGAGTCGTCCAGTGTCACAGGAGCAATGTGCGCGGGAAAAAACGCGGCCACACAGTGCCCTTGACCCGCCAGGAAATTTTTTATAAAGTCCTGTGTTTTTTTATTCCACAACCTTTATTTTATTAGTTACTATGCAGTTGTATGTCTAAGCCAAAAGCTGGCAGTGTCAGCTAAATAATGCAGTTCTGAATCACTAAAGTGATGAAAGGAAAAAATACTAATTGGATGAAGGAATAATCCATGCATGTGAACTGTAATAACAAATTTGAGGTATATTAAATCTCCTTTGTGTAAGTTTCACTCAAAACTGACCATATTTCCCCCTTTTGTTTTTATTTACACAGTTACTGAAACACATTGGTACAACATGTACGAGATTAATGATATGAGAAACATTGCACTATTTTGGGTGCAATAAACTTTGTTGTCTCACTTTCAGGGACCCATACATTTTTATAAAACTTCTGATGCAAAAAACTCTTGGTCTGATGCAAAATGCTAATGCTAATTTTCAGTTAACACAAAACCGCTGGCATTATTTTATCAGCTGTGGGCGTTTTCATTGCCATAACAACGTGAGCTAATCAACAAGTACAACATGTTCTAGACCAGTGGCTCTCAATTATTTTCTGTCATTCCCACCCTAGGAGACAGATATTTTTTTGCGCCCTCCCTGAATTGAAATAGCCTACTATTGAGAACCTGCTAATATTTATCTATTTAGATTAATAAAATTAGCGGAGATAACATCTGCAAAAACTTAAAACTATTTCGAAGTTCAGTTTATTAACTCAATTGGTAACATTTAAACAACACTGCTAAGTCTGTGTGAATCTCAAAACAGAGAAACAAGAGCATATGATTCACTGGGGTTTGCATTTCATTAAAAATATTTTTAAACTTCATCAGCTTATTCCCTTTAAAAAAAAAGTAATATATGTTCATCTTTCAAGCATGCATAAAGACAGCAAGTCCCTCTGTCATGACTTTGTATGATCAAAATTCTTGTAAAACTTATTACAAGAATTATGTTATTTCTTATTATGTTTATTTAAAATAAAATAAGTAACTTATTAAAATAAATAAGACACAGTCCCGTCTGCCGCTCGTGCCGATCCCCCCCCCCCAGCACCTTTAATAAGCTGAGGGCGTTTTCATGAGTCTCATAGTATTCAAACATGTTGTACTTGTTGATTAGCTCACGTTGTTATGGCAATGAATACGCCCTCAGCTGATAAAATAATGCCAGCGGTTTTCAACTGAAAATTAGCACCCATGTCAACTTTTTCTGCTCCTTGCACCTTATCATGCTACGCAGCAATACAAGCCCCTTTCGACTAAAACATGAAGCAATTCAAGAGGAGACGTAGATAGAATCGCCTTTTGGTCAACTGTCATTTAATAGTCATCTGACAGATTATGTCAAGGCTTTAAAATTATTATTATTATTAGCTGGTCATGTTATAACACAGCTGGAAATCGTGGATTTTCTGATAAAGACTAACAAGCCTTTTTGACAGACAAAACAGCTGAAACTATGTTAAGTTTGCTCGTGCTGCGTTTTTGGTTTTGTCAAACAGGAGACGCCCACCCACCAATCAGAGGTTAGAGATTCCTGCAGGAAGGTTGCACTCGATTTTACTAGCCCATTTGTGCCTGTTCATTAGTGAACAGCCTATATTCTCTCATTGCTTGTGTAAAAAAAAAAGGTAGAATATTAGATTTGAGGACGAAATGATAGGGTGGTCTAAGGCAAGTTTTGGGTGGGCTTGAGCCCACCCAAAAAAGGTCTAGCTTCGCCACTGAAAATAAGCTAGTGATAACTCATCCAGCTTCACTTTTCAAAAATGCGCGGTAACTGTTAGCGGCTACATTGACGTCGTAGGCCTACGTAGCCAGCAGATTTAATAGTCTGCCAAAGTCGTTGAAGTCGCTTTGCAACCGAAGACGCTGGGTTTGACAAGTTATCGGACTACTTGTGGAGTGCTACCAAAAAGACGCCATTAGAGTCAAAAAAGCCTTTGTTTACCTTGACAGCGGTCAATTATTCTTGGCAACGGTGAATTATCGTATGTAATTCACCGCCGGAAGTTGTGAAGGACCCATGCAAGTGAACGGAGCGTTAATAATATAAAATATTATTTTTATTTTTTTGAGATCTTTGCCTCAAGATCTTTGCCCCCCACAATGCACAAGCATTGTGGGGGGCGGGCACAGCCCCCTATGGCCCGCCCATAGCGACGGGTCTGGTTCAACTAATGTTCACTCAGCAGTCACTCATAATTAATTGATAATAGATAAATTATTAAGTTAGGATATAATTATGAAGTTAAAATAATGAAGTGTATGAATAGTCCTATGGATCCTTTTGAACTGTTTCTTTCTTTCTTCCAAAGCACAAGTCAAGTTGAAAACTGTCTGAGATAACAATAGCCTACATTACAAGATCATGGATATATGCAAACTCAGGCTCTTGCAAAACATTATGAAGCATGCACCCTCCTTATAACCGGTGTGTCTTTCTCACTCTCAGATATCAATCGATCATTGATGAACAGTTTGAATCTTTATTTCTTCGGCTGATGCATGTTTGTCTGACCGTTTGATTCACGCAACTCTATTGCGCGGCACGCAAGACGCATCAAAGTTAGAGCATTATTTTACCAGCTGAAAAAAGGACAATATAAAAATGGGTTACTTGCACGGAGCAGCTGAATCGAATATTTAAATCGTAACTCTTTTGAATCACGGTAAAAAGAGGCAGCCTGGTTGGGCTTGTATTATTTTGTAACTTTTTGGAAATGTGTGTGAAATGTTAGACCTGTGCACATTGTTTCAGGGAATGGGATGTTAATGTGATGGTATAGATGTAGCGACAGTTTTCCTATAAAGGCCACTAAGACGCTTAGCTGGGCTCCAAGCTGTTACGCGTCCTTCAATGTATCCAGGTCTGGTGATGAATATATTTTGAGAATTTATTAGAAGACCGAATGAAAAATGAAAAAATCTAGAGGGTAATGAAAACAAATAAATAAAAGATAAAGTGATGACGATGATAACGTTGATGAGGGTTGTTACTGACGGTAAAGAGAAAATATAATCAGGAGCGCCACTAACCATAGATATATATATTAACTAAATGCCTTACGGTGGCGTCTAGAATGTCCCCACTGGCGGCCATCTTACCACAGTCAGCTGCTCACCACGATTGGCTGACGGATGCATCTGCAAAGACTACTCCCCCATCCGTCAGCCACGCCTCCCCACGTCCGTTGACTGATGGTGCAGTGGGCACGAGGCGTCACCCTTCCAAATAAACAATAAACTAACAGACCAAATATGCATTTTGGCCCCAACAATAGAATAATCTCTTTCCGTATTATTTATTTTAGTGGGCTATTTGCAAAGGGCCCAAATCTGAGCGAGACCAATTCTACGCAGTTACCAATTCAAGTGCCCGAGGCTTAATCTATAATGGCCTCATTTAAATTAAATACAACTGAATGTATTCTACGTCAACGTTTTATATGTATGTTTCACTACACTTCGGCTACGAATCACGCTTCAATTTAAATGGCAATATCAAATAATTACCTTTTCGAAGTAGTCTGACAAAGTTGGAGCCCACAGTGAGAGGTCCGAGTACTGTGTGCTGTTAAACGAACAGTTACAATCTCTTCCGCAGCGCCCCACCCTTCTGGCAAAACATGTGACTTCTTGTAAACGCTGGAAACGAAAGTGAGTTCAACTAATGTTCACTCAGCAGTCACTCATAATTCATTGATAATAAATAAATTATTAAGTTAGGATATAATTATGAAGTTAAAATAATGAAGTGTATGAATAGTCCTATGGATCCTTTTGAACTGTTTCTTTCTTTCTTCCAAAGCACAAGTCAAGTTGAAAACTGTCTGAGATAACAATAGCCTACATTACAAGATCATGGATGGATGCAAACTCAGGCTCTTGCAAAACATTATGAAGCATGCACCCTCCTTATAACCGGAGTGTCTATCTCACTCTCAGATATCAATCGATCTTTGATGAACAGTTTGAATCTTTATTTCTTCGGCTGATGCATGTTTGTCTGACCGTTTGATTCACGCAACTCTATTGCGCGGCACGCAAGACGCATCAAAGTTAGAGCATTATTTTACCAGCTGAAAAAGGACAATATAAAAATGGGTTACTTGCCCGGAGCAGCTGAATCGAATATTTAAATCGCAACTCTATTAAATCACGGTAAGAAGGGGCAGCCTGGTTGGGCTTGAATTATTTTGTAACCATTTGGAAATGTGTGTGAAATGTTAGACCTGTGCACATTGTTTCAGGGAATGGGATGTTAATGTGATGGTATAGAATAATCTCTGTCCGTTTTATTTATTTTAGTGGGCTATTTGCAAAGGGCCCAAATCTGAGCGAGACCAATTCTACGCAGTTACCAATTCAAGTGCCCGAGGCTTAATCTATAATGGCCTCATTTAAATTAAATACAACTGAATGTATTCTACGTCAACGTTTTATATGTATGTTTCACTACACTTCGGCTACGAATCACGCTTCAATTTAAATGGCAATATCAAATAATTACCTTTTCGAAGTAGTCTGACAAAGTTGGAGCCCACAGTGAGAGGTCCGAGTACTGTGTGCTGTTAAACGAACAGTTACAATCTCTTCCGCAGCGCCCCACCCTTCTGGCAAAACATGTGACTTCTTGTAAACGCTGAAAACGAAAGTGAGTTCAACTAATGTTCACTCAGCAGTCACTCATAATTCATTGATAATAAATAAATTATTAAGTTAGGATATAATTATGAAGTTAAAATAATGAAGTGTATGAATAGTCCTATGGATCCTTTTGAACTGTTTCTTTCTTTCTTCCAAAGCACAAGTCAAGTTGAAAACTGTCTGAGATAACAATAGCCTACATTACAAGATCATGGATGGATGCAAACTCAGGCTCTTGCAAAACATTATGAAGCATGCACCCTCCTTATAACCGGTGTGTCTTTCTCACTCTCAGATATCAATCGATCT
Source organism: Gadus macrocephalus (assembly GCF_031168955.1). Taxonomy (NCBI): domain Eukaryota; kingdom Metazoa; phylum Chordata; class Actinopteri; order Gadiformes; family Gadidae; genus Gadus; species Gadus macrocephalus. The sequence goes on from NC_082386.1 coordinate 5,167,132, forward strand.
TTGATGAACAGTTTGAATCTTTATTTCTTCGGCTGATGCATGTTTGTCTGACCGTTTGATTCACGCAACTCTATTGCGCGGCACGCAAGACGCATCAAAGTTAGAGCATTATTTTACCAGCTGAAAAAGGACAATATAAAAATGGGTTACTTGCCCGGAGCAGCTGAATCGAATATTTAAATCGCAACTCTATTAAATCACGGTAAGAAGGGGCAGCCTGGTTGGGCTTGAATTATTTTGTAACCTTTTGTTAATGTGTGTGAAATGTTAGACCTGTGCACATTGTTTCAGGGAATGGGATGTTAATGTGATGGTATAGAATAATCTCTGTCCGTTTTATTTATTTTAGTGGGCTATTTGCAAAGGGCCGAAATCCGAGCAAGACCAATTCTATGCCGTTACCAATTCAAGGGCCCCAGGCTTAAAGGGAAACTTCACACATTTCCATTAAGCTTTGTATCGTTAGAAACCCACTCATATTTTTGAATGGTCGAACATCATTCCCTTATTTTCCCCTGAGACCAGAGAGATCTGTATCGATCTCTTACACTTCCTGTTTTAAATGACACAATATGACGATTTTTGCGTAATTTAAAACAGGAAGCGTAAGGGCGTGTTCACACAGGCAGTTTTTTTATATTAAAAAACACCTGACCCGGGCGGTTTTTTACCAACTAAAAAACTGACAGGGTGGTTTTGTCAAGTTCATTCTAGAGCAGAATGTTCTAGAGCCAACGTTGCCAATCGGTTACCGTATGAAAGTGGTTTGACTACGCTACAGTAGCCGCGTTTACATGGCAGATCTATGCCGCATAGATTTCTATGCGGCATAGATCTGTTCCTAAAATGTGTTCCGAATTAACTGTATACATGGCAGTAACAAAAGTGTCCGTTATGTCTCTCGCGCACACCTGACACGTCTCTGGACCGGCGGCGACATAATGGATGTCTTATCACTATCGGGGATTTTAAATTTGATTTTAATGAAAGCACAGCAGGAGAGAGCTTTTCTCTGCCTGCTCCTTCAATTAAGAAGGAGGAGGACAGCGCAGCAACGTCAATTTCTCGTCAGATCTTTATATTTACCCTAAGCGCCGCCGCAAACAAGAGGAAGTTGGATGTGAGTCCGCAGCCAAGACTGGTGGGAGAGAGTGGTCTTACGGGAATTTAGTGTGTCAGTTACAATGTCGAGGATGAGAAAATTAGCCCTTGTTTTGGCGTTAGATGACAACGACGAGGATAACGATGAACCCTCCCGTTTGTGGGTGCATGACATAAACCGGGGACGGCAGCAGTACGGGGCGTTTCATAGTTGTATTCAGGAGCTACGGTTTGATAATGTCCCAAAATCCCACCGATCGTCCTCCAGATACTCTCCTTGTGATATATGTTGTGGTATAACTTGTTGGTCATGTCATATAACTCAACATGTTCACAACCAGTTGCTCCGTCGGGAAAGACGTCTTGGTTTGGGTCGCCATTCTTGAATTTCCAACGTTTTTCCTAGTGACGTAGGTTCTCGTTCATTGGTCAGCTGTCAAAAAACTGCCTGACGTCGGGTGCTTTTTCTTGGCGAGTTGAATTTATCCCAACTTGAAAACCACCCAGAGCAGTGAAAAAAACCCGCTGGCAGCGGTGTTTTTAAAAGCACCCAGGATGTTTTTACAAAAACACCCTGTATCATAGGAATATAATGTAAAACATCCACCCGCACCTGAAAAAAAAACTGCCTGTGTGAACACCCCCTAAGAGGGGAGAATTCTCGTAAGACTACAAGCAGGTGGGACTTTAATATGTCCATCACTGACGCTACAGACCTATTAGATCAGTGCCAGTGGGTGGGACTTCACCAGCAGAAACTAACATCCACAGCGTCTGAAGCTAAGCTAACAGACTCTGTGGAGAAAACTGAATTAACGACAGTTTACTGGATCCATGGGCGTCAGTTTGGTTTGAAATGTGCTGGGGACAGAGACGCATTCGGAAGTGCATTTTCAGAAGTGCTGGGTACAATGTGGATGCACTCTTTTTTCTCTCTTTAGTGCCGGTAATAAAAGGTTCTGAAAGACGGCCCATGTAGCTAATTACTAAGGAATAAAATCCATACAAAATCTGTCTGGCACGTTTTATGAAGAAAACGTTTCCAAAAAGCATCGGACACATGACCCACAATGTTCTGCTACATGTATCCAATGTTGACAACATGACATGATATGGCTAAGCTAACAACATAAACAAGAGGAGCTAGGAAAGGAAATTAACTGTGTGTTTAAGTTCAGAAGGGCCAAACGTGTGGCTACATACAGCACTACAAAAGTCGTCAAGATTGAAAAAGAAAAATATATTTGTTGCACAGCTGAAAGCTGTATCACATCATGAGTTGGCTGTTCTCAATTCACAACACGCATTCCATCAAAAATAGCCTACATCAGGCATTCTGACCAAACTCATGCACTCCCCCCCACAATTATTCCAGAATTCAAGCAAAGCAAGAATGACCAAAAGTCCCTTTGTGTCAACAAGTGACTGACTCCACCGACTATCAATTGCAAGTTAAAACAGCTGACCACTTGAGTGCAAAAAACTCAAAAGACCTCTTACCTTTATTTATGTGGCAGTGGTCTGCAGATGCATCCCGTGGTGTAGCCTACCATATCCATTTAGTAATGATTAAATACTAAATTCTCCCAAAGGATATTTTAAAACAAAGGATGAATATTAATCAAGATTAGGGAAGTATAGTGTTGAATAAAGATGCTCCTTATTGTGCTGTCGATTTTCAGAGTTGACAAGCACCGGCAGGGACGTGCACAGGAATTTTGAGGGGCAGTTGCTCTGACCTGAAAAAAGGGCACCCCTCCCCCCCAAAAAAAAACAACAACTGACAGGCTATATGAAGGACTGAGAATAAAAGGGTCTTTATTAATATATTAATACAAATAAGTAAAACACTGAAATAACTACTACTAACGATAATGCAGAAAAACATGACTTGAAGAAGAACATAACATGAACACAAACATAATTAAACAACATCCTATCAAGTCACTGATAAGTTTCTCCAAATTGACATATTAAAAATGCAAAGCTTCAAAAGAGAAGCCATCAGAACCTCTTCTTTGTCGATTGGTATGTCCTTCTCTATGGACAGCAGGAGGAGGTCAGACAGCAGCTCTTGACCACACTGATATCGGAGCACATCACTACCCTGTAGTGATGTGCTCCTCTTTGCTGCCTCCTTTAGTTGTCTCTCTCTCTCCTGAATCCTCCTCTTTTCACTGGGCATTTCGGCTTCACTTAACAATAACAAACAATACCCAAAATAGTGATAAGATTTAGGCATGAACCATTTTGAATGAAAGAATTCATGTGATGCATTACTTCGATCTTTTATTCTTCTTGTTAAAACGAAATGTTAGAAACTAACTATAAGCAGACATGTAGCTTAGTTTGCCTACCAAAAAATGTGTAGACGGGCTGCTTGTCTGCAAGCTAGCTAGCTGTCTGATTATTTAGGCTAAACGTTACGTGGCAAACTGAGCCTGGATTTATGAAGATTGTAATTCATTTCATAAAACGTGATGATGATTGTTTGTTTGTTATACATCTCAAATTCACCTTTTCCGACAACATCAAGGCAGTCATCTCACAGGTGCCGGTGTTCCGGTCGCGTGCAGCGCTGCAGCTACGTAAAGCAGCTTTCACACGCCGCGCGGCAACTCGCCGCCTCCATTCATTTCAATTAGGGAAGGGCGGCAGAGGGGAGGCGGCAAAAGCGGCTGTTGCCGCGCGGCAGTTTGCCCTCCCCCTGCTGACTTTCACTCTCAGTGCCCGAACTGAATTGAATGAGGCTACGCTTACTTTATGAAATGTTTCGAGTGGCGATTTTTTTATCTAGGCCTATGTGGCAGGTTGAGCTATACCTCTGGCCGGTCTCGGGGTATGATTGGGCGAGCCATAGCCATCCTGATTAGGGGGGCAGACTTTATTTTAATATAAGGTCGGTGGACGTCATCGGGAGGGATATGTCCTACCCGTTGTTTTGCTTCCGGGGCGTCCATTACTCGGTGGCGTAGGCTGGAAGTTGGTTGCTTACAAATTAGGTGCTGGTTTGGGATCACCTGGAGGTAGGCTGCTATTAATTTACTATTCTCGTCAGTCAACATATGTAAACTAAAGGCTAACTCTTCTCCGGTTGTGCTGTTAGCCGTAGATGAGCTGCGACTTCGCTCTCCATGACCGGCTGTTCCAAACTGAGGCATTCATCGGCGGCATGCCTTGAAGTGGATCGTGGCCAATTACCCCAACGTCACCGAAGGGCTGCTGTTCTGTTGCGCCACAAAATTAACTCTCTCATGCATGACGACCTGCATGCGCACTTCATTGTTTTCTTTGTTTTATGTGTATTCAGCTACACAGTGGTGTGCTGCCCGTCTGCCCTGCCTGCCCTGCATGGCATGCTGCTTACTGTTTGTGCTAACGTGGTTATCCAGTGTTGTGCATCTCCTGGCTCTGCTTGACCTGCACGCGCATTCTATTGTTTTCTTTGTTTTATGTGTATTCAGCTACGCAGTGGTGTGCTGCCCGTCTGCCCTGCATGGCATGCCGCTTACTGTTTGTGCTAATGTGGTTATGCAGTGTTGTGCGTCTCCTGGCTCTGCTTGACCTGCACGCGCATTCTATTGTTTTTTTTTGCTTTATAGGTTAATGCTACGCAGTGGTGTGCTGCCCATCTTCTCTGCTTGACCTGCATGCACGGTTTATCGTTTCTTTGTATCATAGGCTAAGGCTACGCAGTGGTGTGCTGCCCATCTTCCCCGCTTGCCCTGCATGCTGCTTTATTCTTTTGTTTGTTTAATTTGTCGATTCTTTTCATTCCTTTTCATTTAGTTTATTCGTCCAGTCTGCTAAACTTTTGTGTACATCTTGTGTGTCCTAGGTGGTAACCAGACATGTAATTGGTATCCAGTAATCCTAATAAATTATATTCATTTGAATTCAAGTCTCTGGCCCAGATTGTACGAACTTGTATTGCCTAAAGCTTTTATAGCGTCTCGGGGGTGGCTATAGCCAACCCGGTCTCACGAAAAGACGTGACACTGTCACGTTATTTAATCTATTGAAACGTGTTCAGGATCACGTATTTTCAAATTTTTCGTGTTTACAAGCACAAATTCCAAACCCATGTATTTCAATTGGAAGTATTTGTCGTGTCACCAGCACGACTTCCAAACTAAGGTTCTGTGCGGGAGCGTTCTCCCTAATGTCACTTAAGGAGCTCCGTACAGTACATTTATTGTTAAAAATTGTGAATGATATGACAGCTTTAGGCCACCCGTTTCTACTTTCACCTTTGATTCTGAGAAATTGTGACAATTCACAGATATAGGCTATTAAATGCAGGTGCGCTGCTCAGGCAAACCGCGAAAGAAAAAAGGGTAGCTGCTTAATCTGATCTTTTTAGAATTGTATGTCTTGATGTTTTGATCTAACCATAGATCTATTGTCTTGTTTTTGGCTATGTGAATGGAAGTCCGCGTCGATGCCTCGCAAGTCCAGTGTCGCGAGCGGACGTGACATCTAGAAGTCATACCGTATAATAATGGGTTATCACTATCCTCGGGCCGGGCCTTTGATCGAGCGTTTTTACTTTTATTTTATCATTATCATAAATTAGCCTAATCTGAGGAGAAATCTATGCCATAAACAGAAATATTATGGGTCTTTATTACACGGGTCTTCTCAATGCCGTGGAACGCTCCGTTCACTTGCATGGGTCCGGGGATATCTCGGGATTGGTTTCTTTATTAATCGAATGGGAAATGCAATAGGCCTATTTTAGGACCGAATCACCGTTGAACTTGTTTCTAATAACATTTCTAGCGAGAAATGTACTTTTTACTTGCATAATCTTTAGTCAGTGATTACGTATGATCTTTAGTTTTATAGTTATTAGGAAGATTTTATCGGCTCGCTCGCATGTTTCAATGACGTCAGGTTGCTAAGGACGCTGCTTTCGCTAAACTAGCACACACACACACACACACACACACACACACACACACACACACACACACACACACACACACACACACACACACACACACACACACACACACACACACACACACACACACACACACACACACACACACACAATGCATTTCGCTGCAGATATTCCCTCAATTATTATTACTTTCAAAACGTTGGCCAAGGTTGAATATCCTTTTTATTTGGGCTGCTTCTAGGACATTTTGGGTGGATTTTGAACGGTATGTGGGCGGGACGTTTTTTGCAGGACCTGGCAACCCTGCGCTGTTGCCCGGGGTGCTGAAATGCTCCGGAACAGATCTGGATCCACTATGGCCAAAAGACTTGTATGCCCCCCCCCCCCCCCCCCCCCCCCCTTAAATAAATTCTATGGCAGAATAAAGAATAAATTCATGCATTATCATTGACTTGAACATGTGTTTTTACAGTATAGCGTGGTGGAGGGCTGACGTATGTTGCCCAACCCGGAAGTGAGCGTCGCCCTGGTTTCCCTTGACAAAAAGCCAACGGGTTTTTCCATTGGATTTTGGATTATTGCAGAAAAATTAGCATCTTTGAAGCACCTCCTCAAAAACTGAAAATAAATAAAAAATATCTGTGCTCCAAAGAACGAAATGTAAACCAATGCATTCTGAATAATAATAATAATAATAATACATTTAATTTAGAGGCGCCTTTCAAGACACCCAAGGTCACTTTACAGAGCATATAGTCATCATTCAAAACTATGTAAAACAGACTAGGAATAAAAGAAAAACAGAGGTTAAACATGAAGAATAATAATAATTAATAACACTCAAAGACGCCTACAGTGAAGGGGGGACCTCACTAACCACCACCAATGAGTAGCACCCACTTGGGTGATGAATGGGAGTGTTTCTCAGATTTTTCCATGCTACACAGAACGAAATGTAAACCATGCAAATAAAGACTTCATGTTCATAATCATTTAAATATCATTAATCTCCTGAGTGTGTCGAGTGGTATTCTATTTTTTTCAACGGGGCTGCATCCAGTCACTTGACCGTCATGGTTGCTATGGTGGTTGCTATCGACCGCCCCCTCTAATCCTTACATGGTTCTAAAAACCACGCGGCAAAGGAGCTGCCGTCCATTGTGTTGTTTTTGTCGTAAACTAGGGTCAGATGGTTAAAAAATAGACAGATATTCCAAGGTATCCTTAAAAGGCAGCTTGGATGTTTTTATTTTGTGCAGTTTAGACTTCTTCTATAACCTATTTTTGAAAGCAAAACACCAAGCTCATTGATTTAACGAGGCAGGGTTATTTGAAACAATTTATTGAATAAATATTTATGAGAGGTCATTCCTTCTCCTGAGTTTGCTTCCTATTTATGTCTAGTGTACACCCCTACTGTCAGCAAGCATCACCCCCCCCCCCCCCCCCCCCCCTCCCCATATGGATTTCGAGAATTGCTGCCACGTCCCGGTGGTGGAGGTATCATATATATGAAAGAGGGCATTCAATTATACTACAATGATCAATTAGGAGGCCGAAGCCCTAAAGGAAGTGATGCAATAGGTGACTGAGTCGACAACATTTAAGTAAGCCTTGGGGTCTCTTATATATCAAAGGGGGTCTCAAAGGACGCATATACGCTTCAACCTGTGGCTTACAGGAAATGACTCAGCAAGTGCTCCATCTTGTTGCACCCACCCAGCGGCTCGCTTGCAAGATTTAGGCCTGAAGTTCTTCCCAGACCTACACCGTAGCCATCCAACCTGCATATCGGAGAATCAGGCCTCTCTGTAATAATGACAAAAAGTTATGAGAGGAATACACATAAACTTTTGTTGTCTCATAAGCGGCGTGGTGTCGGCTGCTTTTGACCTTTTGACCCCAGACTTCTGAGGGAATAGCTGAATCAATTCATTAGTTAATCAGAAGTATGTAAATATCTTCCCGGTGTCGAGGGCGAACAAGGTGTCCTTCCACATCTACGCTTCCAGGCGATTGCAATGGTGCCACACATGAGCATATTCGAACATGTTTAATGGTAGTAATTAGCTGTCGAAATTGGAGGCCTTAATCAATAATGAGCAGCTATTGATTTACTTTCCGATAGAAATTTGTGACAAATGACATATTATTTAGCATCTACACGTTGAGCTGGGTCCAATGACACCAAGCATGACACTCTAGCAAATGTATTTTACATGGTACATATGGTCTAGGACATGATCTCGGTGTGACAAGAGGGCAAGCTTGATCTCATTGGACTCAGCTTAACGTGTAGATGCTAAATAACATGTAATTTGTCAAGAATCTCCATCGGGAAGCAAATCTATAGCTGGTCATTATTGATAAAGGCCCCCAAAATCGACAGCTAATTACTACCCCGAAACATATTCAAATATGATCATGTGTGACACTGTTGCAATCGCCTCGAAACGTAGATGTCAAAGGACACCTTGTTTTCCCCCTTACCTCTCCGGGAAGATATTTTCATACTTCTAATGGATTGATTCATATTTTAAGGTTCTCGGAGTGAGACTTTAGGCGGCTGCAGCAGAAGTGTTGAGACGAAAGATGATATCAAGACATTTATAGAATATTCCGATTCACATTATGATTCTTCGTCATAACTATCCGACCAAACATCCTTCACATTCACTGAGCGAAGATTATGAAAGTCCAGGCCCCCCCTTCCTGCATTCGGGTTCCGACTGGGCCAAGTTTCGGGCAGGAAGGGCCCTCCGGGTCCGACCGGGCCAAGTTTCGGTGCAGGGGTCCCAGTTAGGCCCTAGAATAAGGTATTCAAATTTCAGGGCGGTACGACCTTCCTATCTCAAAAACTGTTTTTCCACCACATTCTGGACCATTAGGTCTTGCAGGCAACACTTCTGAGGGGCTTTGTCCAAATGACAGTCCATTTGGGAAAACTTTTTTTCTCTAAGGGCTACAATTCCAAATCTCGGATATGTCGTTCTCTGGGCCCCGGGAAATGTGTGTAAACATTTCAGTATCCCTAGCTCTCTCGAAAAGGCCGGAAAAGGGGCGTGACCTCCAACAGTACAGTAAATGTACATAAGACAGAGGTTAGTTTCTAGTCCCCATTTTTTGTGGGATGGATGTGTACATTTGTGGCTTAAGGTGTGTAGACACAGCTGGCCTGTGGCCACGTTTTTGAAGTCTGGGGTCAAAAGGTCAAAAGCCGGCACCACGCCGCTTATGAGGTAACAAAAAGTTCATGTGTATTTCTCTCATAACTTTTTGTCACTATTAAAGAGAGGCCTGATTCTAAGATATGCATGTTGGATGGCTAGGGTGTAGGTCTGGGAAGAACTTCAGGCCAAAATCATACAAGCGAGCCGCTGGGTGCAGGTGCAACGAGATGGAGGGGGGCCTGGACTTTCATAATCTTCGCTCGGTGAATGTGAAGGATGTTTGGTCGGATAGTTATGACGAAGAATCATAATGTGAATCGGAATATTCTATAAATGTCTTGATATCATCTTTCGTCTCAACACTTCTGCTGCAGCCGCCTAAAGTCTCACTCCGAGAACCTTAAAATATGAATCAATCCATTAGAAGTATGAAAATATCTTCCCGGAGGCGTAAGGGGGAAAACAAGGTGTCCTTTGACATCTACGTTTCGAGGCGATTGCAACAGTGTCACACATGATCATATTTGAATATGTTTCGGGGTAGTAATTAGCTGTCGATTTTGGGGGCCTTTATCAATAATGACCAGCTATAGATTTGCTTCCCGATGGAGATTCTTGACAAATTACATGTTATTTAGCATCTACACGTTAAGCTGAGTCCAATGAGATCAAGCTTGCCCTCTTGTCACACCGAGATCATGTCCTAGACCATATGTACCATGTAAAATACATTTGCTAGAGTGTCATGCTTGGTGTCATTGGACTCAGCTCAACGTGTAGATGCTAAATAATATGTCATTTGTCACAAATTTCTATCGGAAAGTAAATCAATAGCTGCTCATTATTGATTAAGGCCTCCAATTTCGACAGCTAATTACTACCATTAAACATGTTCGAATATGCTCATGTGTGGCACCATTGCAATCGCCTGGAAGCGTAGATGTTGAAGGACACCTTGTTCGCCCTCTTACGACACCGGGAAGATATTTACATACTTCTGATTGACTAATGAATTGATTCAGCTATTCCCTCAGAAGTCTGGGGTCAAAAGGTCAAAAGCAGCCGACACCACGCCGCTTATGAGACAACAAAAGTTGATGTGTATTCCTCTCATAACTTTTTGTCATTATTACAGAGAGGCCTGATTCTCCGATATGCAGGTTGGATGGCTACGGTGTAGGTCTGGGAAGAACTTCAGGCCTAAATCTTGCAAGCGAGCCGCTGGGTGGGTGCAACAAGATGGAGCACTTGCTGAGTCATTTCCTGTAAGCCACAGGTTGAAGCGTATATGCGTCCTTTGAGACCCCCTTTGATATATAAGAGACCCCAAGGCTTACTTAAATGTTGTCGACTCAGTCACCTATTGCATCACTTCCTTTAGGGCTTCGGCCTCCTAATTGATCATTGTAGTATAATTGAATGCCCTCTTTCATATATATGATACCTCCACCACCGGGACGTGGCAGCAATTCTCCAAATCCATATGGGGAGGGGGGGGGGGGGGGGGGGGGGGGTGATGCTTGCTGACAGTAGGGGTGTACACTAGACATAAATAGGAAGCAAACTCAGGAGAAGGAATGACCTCTCATAAATATTTATTCAATAAATTGTTTCAAATAACCCTGCCTCGTTAAATCAATGAGCTTGGTGTTTTGCTTTCAAAAATAGGTTATAGAAGAAGTCTAAACTGCACAAAATAAAAACATCCAAGCTGCCTTTTAAGGATACCTTGGAATATCTGTCTATTTTTTAACCATCTGACCCTAGTTTACGACAAAAACAACACAATGGACGGCAGCTCCTTTGCCGCGTGGTTTTTAGAACCATGTAAGGATTAGAGGGGGCGGTCAAGTGACTGGATGCAGCCCCGTTGAAAAAAATAGAATACCACTCGACACACTCAGGAGATTAATGATATTTAAATGATTATGAACATGAAGTCTTTATTTGCATGGTTTACATTTCGTTCTGTGTAGCATGGAAAAATCGGAGAAACACTCCCATTCATCACCCAAGTGGGTGCTACTCATTGGTGGTGGTTAGTGAGGTCCCCCCTTCACTGTAGGCGTCTTTGAGTGTTATTAATTATTATTATTCTTCATGTTTAACCTCTGTTTTTCTTTTATTCCTAGTCTGTTTTACATAGTTTTGAATGATGACTATATGCTCTGTAAAGTGACCTTGGGTGTCTTGAAAGGTGCCTCTAAATTAAATGTATTATTATTATTATTATTCAGAATGCATTGGTTTACATTTCGTTCTTTGGAGCACAGATATTTTTTATTTATTTATTTATTTTCAGTTTTTGAGGAGGTGCTTCAAAGATGCTAATTTTTCTGCAATAATCCAAAATCCAATGGAAAAACCCGTTGGCTTTTTGTCAAGGGAAACCAGGGCGACGCTCACTTCCGGGTTGGGCAACATACGTCAGCCCTCCACCACGCTATACTGTAAAAACACATGTTCAAGTTGAATGATAATGCATGAATTTATTCTTTATTCTGCCATAGAATTTATTTAAGGGGGGGGGGGGGGCATACAAGTCTTTTGGCCATAGTGGATCCAGATCGGTTCCGGAGCATTTCAGCACCCCGGGCAACAGCGCAGGGTTGCCAGGTCCTGCAAAAAACGTCCCGCCCACATACCGTTCAAAATCCACCCAAAATGTCCTAGAAGCAGCCCAAATAAAAAGGATATTCAACCTTGGCCAACGTTTTGAAAGTAATAATAATTGAGGGAATATCTGCAGCGAAATGCATTGTGTGTGTGTGTGTGTGTGTGTGTGTGTGTGTGTGTGTGTGTGTGTGTGTGTGTGTGTGTGTGTGTGTGTGTGTGTGTGTGTGTGTGTGTGTGTGTGTGTGTGTGTGTGTGTGTGTGTGTGTGCTAGTTTAGCGAAAGCAGCGTCCTTAGCAACCTGACGTCATTGAAACATGCGAGCGAGCCGATAAAATCTTCCTAATAACTATAAAACTAAAGATCATACGTAATCACTGACTAAAGATTATGCAAGTAAAAAGGATATTTCTCGCTAGAAATGTTATTAGAAACAAGTTCAACGGTGATTCGGTCCTAAAATAGGCCTATTGCATTTCCCATTCGATTAATAAAGAAACCAATCCCGAGATATCCCCGGACCCATGCAAGTGAACGGAGCGTTCCACGGCATTGAGAAGACCCGTGTAATAAAGACCCATAATATTTCTGTTCATGGCATAGATTTGTCCTCAGATTAGGCTAATTTATGATAATGATAAAATAAAAGTAAAAACGCTCGATCAAAGGCCCGGCCCGAGGATAGTGATAACCCATTATTATACGGTATGACTTCTAGATGTCACGTCCGCTCGCGACACTGGACTTGCGAGGCATCGACGCGGACTTCCATTCACATAGCCAAAAACAAGACAATAGATCTATGGTTAGATCAAAACATCAAGACATACAATTCTAAAAAGATCAGATGAAGCAGCTACCCTTTTTTCTTTCGCGGTTTGCCTGAGCAGCGCACCTGCATTTAATAGCCTATATCCGTGAATTGTCACAATTTCTCAGAATCAAAGGTGAAAGTAGAAACGGGTGGCCTAAAGCTGTCATATCGTTCACAATTGTTAACAATAAATGTACTGTACGGAGCTCCTTAAGTGACATTAGGGAGAACGCTCCCGCACAGAACCTTTAGTTTGGAAGTCGTGCTGGTGACACGACAAATACTTCCAATTGAAATACATGGGTTTGGAATTTGTGCTTGTAAACACGAAAAATTTGAAAATACGTGATCCTGAACACGTTTCAATAGATTAAATAACGTGACAGTGTCACGTCTTTTCGTGAGACCGGGTTGCTATAGCACGTGTTAGCTAGCACAGTTCTGGTCCTGGGGTATCCCCTCCCCTAGGTGGCGTTGTCGACATTTAACAAATTCTTGCCACGGTCACACCTACATGAAATTCTGCTTCCATTAAAAAATGGAAGTTTAATGGCAGCACGCTGAAGGCAAACATAAACATACCGGATTACTTTTCAAACTTCATTCATCAAAGAAAACTTTCGTAAATACTGGATAACCAACCTTGGACAACGGACTGCATATTCACCTTCATCGACAGCTATTTCTACAACCCGGACATCATGACACAACCAAACAACAAAATACGTAAACGGGATTCATCCACTGAAACAGACGAGGAAACTATTACAGTTGAGGTCAGTTTACTCGCATCCATAAACTCCAAACTTTCCATACTCGAACTACTTCATGCAGACTTCCGAGATTTAAAATCGAGCCTTGAGTTCTCCCAGTCCCAAATCGAAACTCTGATGCACGAAAATAACCAACTCCAAGGCACCGTATCAGACCTCTCCAAAGAAGTCACAAAACTCACCAACGACAACAAAATAATGCAAGAATCCATATTGGACATCCAGTGCCGCAGCATGCGCGATAACCTCATATTTTCTGGTATCAATCTACCTCCACAAAACACACCCGACGATCCAGAAATGTCATTAAAATATTTCATGCAGGACTCCCTTAAACTCTCCGCCGCAGCAGTTAAAGGGATAACTTTTCTCAGAGTCCACCGCCTCCCGTCAAAAAACCCTCCGCCAATAATAGCAAAATTCGAACACTTCAAGCAAAAAGAACTCGTTAAAAGCAGTGGGAAACAACTGAGGGGCACTGCTTTTGGGATGTACGATCAGTTTCCCAAAACTATTCAAGATCGCAGAAGGACACTAGTGCCGATAATGAAGCAGCTCCGTGACGAGGGAAAGCGAGCTACGTTGTCGGTAGACAAACTCTATGTGAATGGATCACTTTACCGTGATCCAAAAGTTACTACCTGGCTGTAACCTGATTCTATGTCACTCCTCATCCAAACACTGCTTCAAACTCTGCATCTCCGCCTAGCCACATGGATATATTATGTCAATTCATCTACTTGCCACGCCAACAGCTACATTAGAAACTCTGATTTCCATCCCGACGTCGCCCTTCACTATGCCATACCCGCTCCTTGCACCGCTGGCATTGTGTCCAATATTCTCTGTCTTTCCCTATGTAACTCTCTACTCTCTCTCCCTCTTTCTAAACATTCTCAAAACCTCTATCATTGGTATTTGTATATGTGTACTGTCCATCTATGTTCATTGTTTACACTATTGTGTTTGTATGTGTGTCCTGTCTATCCATGTTCTGTGTTTATACTATAGCGTTTGTATGTGTGTCCTGTCTATCTATGTTCTGTGCCTGTTTGAGACAACCATGGAAAAATCATTCAGTAAGTGGTATATACTTAACATCTTGCCTGAAACCTGTGCCCACTCGTATTATACATGTAACTCATCCACTCTTACACACCCAACATCCACCTCACACACACACACACACACACACACACACACACCTCAATCCTCCTTTTCCTCTCACCTCTATTTGTTCCTTTTCTCTCCCCTCCTTCCCCCCTCTATATTTCATGGGTACCTATTGTTGGTACAAATAAACACATACTACATACTGCATACATACTATCATGCAAACACTTAACCTGATAACATGGAATGTACGTGGCTTTCACACCACCTCTAAGAGAATCAAAATCATTAACCACCTCATTAAATTAAAGGCAGATATTTGCTTCTTACAAGAAACTCACTTAACAAATAAAGAATCACAGAACCTCTATTGCAAACAATTCAACAAAATCTTCTCATCCACATTTAACAGCAAGCAAAGAGGCGTCTCCATCTTAATAAACAAAAACATCAGTTTTACCCTCAACTCATCCATCATAGACCCAGAAGGAAGATTTATTATCATTAATATATCAATCAATCAGTTTACTTTTACACTCGCGAACATTTACGCTCCCAATAATGATGACCCACTTTTTCATCATAAGCTCTTTTCTCTGCTGTACAATTCCACAAACCTCATTGTAGCCGGAGATTTCAACACCGTTCTCAACCCGTTGCTTGACCGCACACACCACCACAGTAACACGCGAATTAGTCATTCATCAGATGTAATTAAACAATATATGACTGACTATGGCCTTGGTGATAGCTGGAGAGCAAGGAACCCGTCACTAAGAGAATATTCCCATATCTCCTCAGCCCACCGATCGTCTTCTAGAATTGATTTTTTCCTCGTTAGCAACTCCCTAATCCAACAGATCTCAGAAAACATTATCCATTCAATTATTATCAGTGATCATGCCCTTGTATCCTTAACATTAAACACTCCAGTACAAAAGAAAACTTCAACAAGATGGCGTTTTAACACCTCTCTCCTAGAGGACCTCAATTTCACCTCCCTGATAAAGAGAGAGTGGGCAGCCTTTCTGGAGATGAACGACTCTCCAGATATCTCACCATCAACACTTTGGGAAACAGGCAAGGCAGTTATGAGAGGTATAATCATATCATATTCATCACACAAAAAAAAACAGCAACAACAACTAGAAAATACTCTTGAACAAAAACTAAAACAGCTAAGCAACCAACAGTCTACCTCTCAATCTGAAGAAACACAAATCGAACTCAAACAACTTAAAACTCAATTGGATAGTATCATACACAAAAAAACACAGTTCTGTATACAACAACTCAAATATGATCAGTCTCACCTCAGCAATAAAGCAGGTAAGTATCTGGCAAACATGCTACAATACAAAAGAGACAAATCACTCATCCCATCTATTCTCGACACATCAGGCAAACCTACTCAGGACCCTCAAGAAATTAATAACACTTTTCACCAGTTCTACAGCAGTTTATATTCTCCCGGCTCCCAACCTTCACAATTTGAAATTGACTCCTTCCTTAACAATCTGGACCTTCCCTCACTAACCATAGACGAATCAAACTCTTTAGAACAACCCATCACCCCTGAAGAACTCGTCAAAACCATACATAGCATGCCAAACAACAAATCACCAGGACCCGACGGCTTACCGGCAGAATTTTACAAACACTTTTGGGACATCTTATCACCACTCTTCAACAGATGACTTGCAGAAATCCAAACCACATCTAACATTCCCACACATATGAACACAGCCCTTATCACAGTATTTCTAAAACCAAACAAGGACCCAACACATCGCTCTAGTTACCGCCCACTGTCGTTAATAAACACAGACTTAAAAATTATCACAAAGATATTATCAACTAGGATTGAAACAGTTATGCAAGCACTAATCCATCCAGACCAGACAGGCTTCATCAAGAATAGACATGCTTCAGACAATATTCGTAGACTTTTCAACCTCATCAGCATTGCACAAGGACAAAAACAAAATACTATAATATTATCACTAGACGCAGAGAAAGCATTCGACAAGGTCAATTGGACATTTTTATTTTCCACCCTCCGTAAATTCGGTTTTGGAGAGTCGTTCATCCAATGGATAACAACAGTATACACTTCTCCAAGGGCTACAATTGTCACAAATGGGATCACTTCACCAAGCTTCACTCTACACCAAGGAACCAGACAAGGATGCCCACTCTCTCCATCCCTCTTTGCCATATTTATCGAACCACTTGCAGCAGCAATACGTCAAAACAGTAAAATTAAAGGAATACAAATCAACAACTCTCAACACAAAATTAGCCTATATGCAGATGATCTATTATTATACCTACAAACCCCATCCCTCTCACTCAATGAAACCTTCAACATCATTAACAATTTCTCAAAAGTCTCTCACTATACAATCAACTGGAACAAATCAACCATACTCCCGCTATCTGGAGACGGTGGGAACTCTGTAGCCCACGACCCTTCCCTCCCCCTCACCACAGGCAACATAAAATACCTAGGTATCACAATTTCCCCCAGGCTGTCAGAGCTATTCAACCTCAACTATGCCCCACTCATCAAGAAAATAGAAGATGATTATAAACGATGGAACAAGTTACCACTCACACTCATAGGCCGAATTGCTACAGTCAAAATGAAAACCCTCCCCCAGATTAATTACCTATTCTCAATGTTACCGACAACCCCAACAGACAATTGGTTAAAGAAATTAGACTCTCTCACCACCCACTTTTACTGGAAAGATAAAAAACCAAGGATAGCTCTCTCAACACTCCAGAACTCAAAACACTTAGGCGGACTGGAAGCACCCAATTTCATGCACTATTTTCTGGCAAATCAATTACAATACCTATATAAATGGACTCAACAACAGACACATTCCAACTCATGGCTCGATCTTGAACAAAAATTATGTTCCCCCAACTCAATCACAGACCTCCCCTTTCTACCACAGTCAATCAAAAAAATGGACTTCTACCATAACATCACAATATCCACAACACTGATAGCCTGGTGGAAAGCCCACAAAATCACCAAATCATCACTAGCCCCGTGCAGGCATACACCCATCTGGCACAACCCGGACTTCCGTCTGCACAATACACCGATCTATCTCCCCAAATGGCAGCAAAAGGGCATTACCCACCTCCATCACGTTTTTGAAAATCACGAATTTATGTCACTCAAAGCAATAATTCAAAAATTTGGGATTGGGACGGACCAATTTCTCCACTACCAACAGCTTAAAGCCCTAATCAAATGCAAATTAAAATTAACCAACACCCTACAACCTTCCAAAACCAGCAAACAGTTACTGGACATACCCAACAACTCCAAAACACTTATATCAAAACTCTACAGAATCATCGCCTCATCTAACCCCACAATAACGCTTCCGAAAAACAAATGGGAGGGCGACTTAACTCTGTCTCCCGACCCCGATTTCTGGACCCAAATCTGCAGAAACGTCTTCACTATGACCACCAACACTAACTTACAACTCATACAATATAAAACTATCCACAGAACACACATCACTCAGAGTAAAATGTTTAAAATGGGTTTATCTGACACAGACACTTGCTCACAGTGCACTTCGGGGAGCATTGACACCTACTTCCATGCAACTTGGCTCTGTCAACCTGTTCACTCTCTCTGGACCACAGTAACCAACACACTATCTTCGGTCCTGGACTGCAGAGTCCCACTGTCTCCAGCACTCTGTCTTCTAGGAGACACCTCAGATTCCCCCTTCCCCTCAAAATACAAAACCCCAGTCCTTGTCTCTCTAGCTATCACCAAGAAAATAGTCTTTCAAAACTGGAAATCTAAATCATCTTGCCACTTCAACCATTGGACCAACTTAATCACAGAATTCATCCTGACAGAAGAAACTGCTGCATATAAAAAGAACAATATCTCTGCCTTTAAAGAAATCTGGAATCCCCTCATAACATTTCTACAAATTCAATAGTTAAGGTAAGCCATGTACATTCGAAGCCCCCCCCCCCCCTCACCCCCCCTCTTCCCCTCCTAACTCTCTCCAGTTCCCCCCCCACACACACACGTTCCCTTTCCCCAAACAACACCTTATAGCTACACACTTGCATATACCTACCCTACACACATAGCACCATACTCCTCCTTTTAGACCACATCTACCACTCCACATTTCTCCACCATTTGTCTCTGTCTGCCTGTCTGACTGTGCGTCCCTGTGTCTGTCTGTCAGTATGTATGTTAAAGCTTGTTTCTGTGTTTTTCTTTCTTTGTGTCTGTTATTTTACTTTTTTTTTTTGTGTGTCTTGCGCACTTGGGTATATGGGTTCGGAGCCACTTCAATCTCATTTTTATTTTATTTTTCATTATTATCATTATTATCATTATTATTATTCTCTCCTATTTCTTACTTTTGTAAATCAAATTTTGTTGAATAAAAATAAAGTTGTCCTCCGAAGAGGGGTGGTGGGAGAAAAAAAAAAGAAAAAAAAAAAAGGGCAACCTAAGTCGAGGAGGGCATATGGGCAGTTGCCCAAGCAACCTGAGCAACACCCCTGTGCACGTCCCTGAGCACCGGAACAAACCACTAGAATGCGTAAGAAGGGAATAAAGGCATCTGGTCTTTGGCCAACAATGGAAGCCCTCCCTCTTCTCACCGACGCACCCATCCCTCTCTCTCTCTTACTTTCTCTTTCTCTCTCTCTCACTCCCCCCCCCTTTCTCTGTCTCATCTTTTCTCTGTATCCCTCTCTACCCCCTCCTCCCCGTCTCCCTCATTTTTCATCATGGCCTGTCATTTACCTTTCTTTCAGGGATTTACTCCCTCACCTCATACATGCGTCCCTTTGCTCCATTTCCCTCTCTCTAATTAGACCTCCTCTTTTCTGCTGCTCATCTCCTTTTCCTAGCCGCCGGGTCTGGTGGACGTGAAACCACAAGTTTTTCTGTGCACAAGGACGGCCTGTCCTACCTATTGTTATCCTTCCTGTTTCCCTTGTACTAATATTTATTGGACGCCAACTCCTCCTTCTTCCAAGCCACAACCTTGTCTCCTTCCTCCTCCTCCCCCTACCCCCCCCCCCCCCTACCCTCCCCCCCCCTCCTCCTCCTCTTCCTACGCTTCTGCTCCTGTACGACACCAGTCACTGGAGGTAGAACAAGTGTGGTTATGCAACCAAAAGGTCCCCAGCAGCTTCTCCCAGCTTTAAGTGTTGAGGTGTCCCTGAGCAAGACACCTAACCCCAAACGGCTCCAGACATGCTGGCGGTGCTATGCACGGTTAACATCGCCGTCAGTGGGCGAATGGAAGAAAAGGGAGGAACTCTGCGTAAAAGCCCTTTGAGCAGGCTCAGGTGAGAATAGTGCCTGAAAAATGCAGTCCATTGAAACTACTCTCTCCCTCTAGCCTGGCCGAGGAGGATCCAGCTGTCGGCTCGCCTTACGACAAAGACTCCATGGCCATCATCCGTCTGAATAACACCACTGTGGTGTACCTGAAGGAGGTCACCAAGTTCCTCGCCATGGTCTGCTTCCTGCGAGAGGAGAGCTTTGAGAGGAAAGGTCAGAAAACACACAGTGTGTAGTGCCCTGTGTCCCCCTCTGCAGTGTCTGCCCCTCTCTGTGTCCGTCTCCAGACTGGTAGTCATATGTTTGTCTGGATGGCCCCTATGTTTTCGTCTCAATCCCGCCAGTATTTGTTTGAATGTCCCTTCTTTGTATTTTTTCCATCCTTGAAGTCTTGCGTTTATCTGGCCGGCCTCTCTGTATTTGTCTCCATCCTGGGATTCTTTTCTCTGCAGTGAATGTCCTCTCTGTGTCTGGCCTAGTGTTTTTTTTTTTTTACAGCCTTAGAGAATGTGATAGCCAATAATTATAGCAAATGTACACACCATGTGGTGTATACGTTATTTTATATTTCAAAAGTATTAAACGCAACTGCCTACGCAGATGCAGAGTTGTTTGGAAAACAACCTGCGGGAGTATGCAGAATTAATGGTCAACTAATAATGTTTTTAAAAAAAAAAAAAATACAATGATGTAATGATCCAATCAAACCCAGAAAGAATACAATTCCTACTCAATGTTAAGTGCTTATGACCTATTTTAGTGGGAAATGGGTCATATTAGGGAAGTACAATGTGCTCTAAAAGCCTCTTATTTAATTGAGACAGACAAGTACTGATTTACAACACTTAACCCTGGATTGCAGCAATTAAAGAAATCCCTAGAACTCTTAGACAAGAGCATGTTTACATGTCGGCCACATTTCAGCTCAACGACAAAAATGACAACTAGATGAATCAAAGAAAGTGCAGTTTATATAACTTTAGCGACACCTTTGGCAACAAGCTGTACTTTATTTTGCCAGTGTTACGAACAGTGTTGCCTAGTTTGTAACACTCATACTACTGCAATTTCAAGTGCTTCATTCCATTTTCATTAAAGGTCCCATGACATGAAAATCTCACTTTATGAGGTTTTCTAACATAAATATGAGTTCCCCTAGCCTGCCTATGGTCCCCCAGTGGCTAAAACTTGCGTTTGGTGTAAAACGAGCACTAGCTGTTCTGCTCGCCTTTGAAAAAACGGAGGCTCAAGTGCGCTGATTTGGAATGTCTGTGTTTAGGACGTCATAAAGCATGATGACGTCCTAAACATCATCATGCTCCTCCCCTTACTCTGCCTGGCCCGCCCAGAGACGTTGGCCCGCCAATGAGACTCGACCGTGCGAGCGCCACATGTGTGTGTGTGAATACACACACTGTAACGCAAGTGTTTCTTGTCGGTTCTTAGACGTGTCTTGTATTTCCACAACGAGACTGTTGTGGGGGTTATCTGAGCCATGGTTGAGAAGGAATTGGGGGAAAGGAACTTTGGCTTTGACTCGCTGAGGTACATGAACTGCGACATGCCGCCGGTTGCCGCGAGGCACCATCGCCCGGCAGCGGGCAGCCGGCAGCAGGCAGCCGGCAGCAGGCAGCGTGCGGTTCAGTCGACTTCAGGTTGATGTGAAAGTGGAAGAACCAGAGACGTCGCAGAACCCGACAAAGTCGTTTGTGATTCATAATATCGTCTGGAGGTGCACATAGCTTTTTGCCGTGATAATATGTATTATATGATATAGATATCTATGTATTATATGATATTATTTAGATATAGATCTCCAGGGGCCGGTTGCACCAACTGGGCGTAACTAAGCCTGGTCGTAACTGCTAAGTAGGTCTTAGTTACGACCTGGCGTTAGAATGGAACTAACGCCGGTTGCACCAACGGGACTTACGACTGGTCTCAACTACGCCCGGTCTTAGCCATGCGCGGCCATGTGAATGTTCCATGTGATGCGCATATCACCGCGTTGCTAGGATACCTCGTGACAACAGCTGTTTACTATTTTACCAACATCCGACAAACCGACAAATCCGACAAACCGACATGATGGAGGAAAACAGAAAGAGAAAAGTTAACTTCACCGACGTTGAAATTAGAAAATTAATACAATTATACAGTGAGAATAAGACGGCACTGACTGCCAAGCAGACCAATGTCGTAACAAACAAAAGTAAGCAAGAGACATGGAAATTTATAATGGAGAGTCTGAACAGGGGCCGGTTGCACCAACTGGGCGTAACTAAGCCTGGTCGTAACTGCTAAGTAGGTCTTAGTTACGACCTGGCGTTAGAATGGAACTAACGCCGGTTGCACCAACGGGACTTACGACTGGTCTCAACTACGCCCGGTCTTAGCCATGCGCGGCCACGTGAATGTTCCATGTAATGCGCATATCACCGCGTTGCTAGGATACCTCGAGACAACAGCTGTTTACTATTTTACTTGACATGCTGTTGGACACCGAAATAAATAATTAATTCGTTCACTCATTGTCATTCATCAATTGTGTTAATGCCTAACAATAAAACACTGCAAATGAATATAATTAAAATATGTATTTGTAATGTCTGGTTTACGACGAGCAGGCATTTAGACGGGAATGGTTCTTTTTGACAGAAGCAATGCATTGAACATCATCAAATGAGCTAAATTTAGTTGTTTTGAGACTGTATGAGATATTTGCTTAATTTGTCGGCCTATATAAAACATAAACATAGTTAAAACAACATTCGCAACTGATTATAAGTTGAGAACGGACTAATCGGCCAGCGATATCTTCCCGACAGGCAGTCGATCTGTGAACACTGATCATATCGCCGGCTGTGCTTTGAAATGCAGTTAAAGGACAATTCCGGTATTTTGAACATTGAGCCCCCTTTCTGGTTTGTTTAGGATGAAATAGAGTGGGTGACACCGAAATTTGAACTATTAGTCCTTTCTCGGGTATTTGGCTCATTTTGAATCGCTCCTGCCTGCTTCACAATGGTTGTCTGTGTGCATACACAAACCTGTCAACCCAGCAACCCTAAACGTTCGTTTTCAAAAATGTGCAAGTAACCGAGTGGTTAGTGGCATTCGTGAAGTTAAAAAAAAAAATATCGGCGCAATATATGTTTTCCATCCGTGTTAGTTGCTAAATTGAACTATTTTTTCAGATGCCTCACAACCGCATATAAACTTCCGCACAAGGTCCCACTCCGTGCAGCACCTACTTTCGACTTCCGTCGGCATCTGCCTGCACTTCCCACAGCACACCACCCGCCCGTGATCCTGGGGGGACCGCTTCAGCCGGAGCTTCAGGCGCCTCCGTAGCCCTAGCCTCCATCTCACGTAGCTCCGCCGTCAAAATCGAGTGCGTCCTCCAGAAGCCACCTTTCATAATCCATTTTCAGTGATTTTCTATGTGATTTTCCCTAATCCGAAGTGCTCACGGTACAAGACTTCAAACCAACGTAAACAGCCCACCTTTCCGGTTCGGCGGAGTAATATCATCGTGCAGTAATGAGTCTTCCAACTGAAATCAACTGGCGATAAATGTGCAATAAAACACGACAGAAATCATATATTGCGGCGATAATTTTTTTTTAAACTTCACGAATGTCACTAACCACTCGGTTACTTGCACATTTTTTGAAAACAAACGTTTAGGGTTGCTGGGTTGACAGGTTTGTGTATGCACACAGACAACCATTGTGAAGCAGGCAGGAGCGATTCAAAATTAGCCAAATACCCGAGAAAGGACTAATAGTTCAAATTTCGGTGTCACCCACTCTATTTCATCCTAAACAAACCAGAAAGGGGGCTCAATGTTCAAAATACCGGAATTGTCCTTTAAGTGAAGCGTACTGAGCAGTTGCATTGGATTGGATGTAATTGCTATAGAAACAGCCTGGAATTTCAACTCTACGCCTGCCCCTGACCAGGCGTAGGATTTACGCCTGGTCTTAGTGAAAAGAACGCTAAGCCCAGTTGGTGCAACCGGCGTAACGGTTAGGTTGGACTTAGAACGCCAAGTTACGACCAGGCGTAGTTACGACCAGGCTTACGCCCAGTTGGTGCAACCGGCCCCAGCTGTTCAGACTCAGGCTGTCATCGGACGGATGGTGACATAAAAAAGAAATGGAAAGACCTCCTGTCCCGGGCCAAGAAGGACGTCTGCTCTAAAGCACCATCCCACTGGCGGTGGTCCTCCCCCGAAAACATCACCCTATAGTGACATTATCGTCGCTATTTTCGGGGAGGATTCACCGGCCTTCGTCGGGTTGGACGGGGTGGACAGCGGATGTCCTCAACCGCCGGAGCAGTTGGAAGAAGGTATGTAGCCTAGCATATTTATTGAGGATGGTTTGTTAGTTGAATAAGCAGGACTAGCCTTATTGCCCAGAATTAATAAATTCACATTTTGTTTCAGACTTGGAAAGTGCCACTACCAGCTCAACACCACCACCACCGATAGAACCAGCAGTGGCAACCCCTTCCTGTCCATCCCCACCCCCGGCAACGAAGCGGAGGAGAAGTGAGGACCTTCAACAGGTCCTCATGGAGAAGGAAATTGTCCGGGTGGAGAAGGAGACCATTAAATTAGAGGCAGAGACCAAAAAAATCCAATTAGAACAAATTAAATTACGGCTCCAAATTCATTTGCTCCAGCAACAAATTAGGCCCCAAACAATTATTTTTGAAGACCAACCGTGACCATCCCTGTACAATGTAAATAATGTAAATAAATATTTTAGAGTTAGGATAATTGTTTGATTATATTTATTATATTTATTTATTATATTATTATATTTATTATATTATATTTCTGTGTTTTAATGTTTTACTTTTTACTGTTCAAATTAAGATTTACTGTTCAAATAAATATTCATTCCAATCATTCTTTCATTCATTTTCGTTCATCAATTTTTTTAATGCATAACAATAAAATACAACGAGCAGGCATTTAGACGGGAATGGTTATTTTTGACAGAAGCAATGCAGTGAACATCATCAAATGACAAGGAGCTAATTGAGGTGTTTCGATTCTGTAGGAGAGATATGTTCGAATAAATAGAAGAGCTGTCACCGGATTTACAGTTCGTGTCGGCCTATAAAAAACATATACATAATTAAAACAATATTTAATTATCAGTTGTAAACAATATTTACAACTGATTAATGAGCTGAGCACGGACTAATCGGCCAGCGATGTCCTCAGGCCGAGTGGCTTGACGCACATCTTCCTCGGGGACTGCCGGTGGCTGATGGTGTCTGGGGAGAGGGATTCTTTTGGCGATGCAAATGTTGTGCAGAACTGTGCACGCTGCTATTACAGTGCAGACCCGTTCTGGGTGCATCCGCATCTCCCCATGAAGACAGTGAAACCTAAACAAAATAAGAAAAATTACATCTATATCTAGATATTTTTTTATGTCTTTTTAAGGGATGCATATTACTTATGGTTTACCTGCGTTTGAGAACCCCGATACATCTCTCAACAACTGACCTAGTTGCGGAGTGTATGGTGTTATACCTCCGTTCTTGGTCAGTTGTTGGAGCAATTAGCGGGGTCATCAGCCACCGTTTCAGCGGGTATCCACTGTCCCCAAGGAGCAGCCCGTTGCACCTATGAAAATATACTTTAATTAGGTTGCTGTTCATTACTTAAAGTGAAGCTCAAATTGTTTCAGTGTAGCTGATTAGAAAAACACTAGGCTATAGCCTACCTTCCTTCCTCGAAGTCCTGCAATAACGCACTCTCCCGGAGGATGCGGGAATCGTGGGTGGATCCAGGCCATCTCGCCACCAAATTAATGATGTTATAATTTGCGTCACAAGCTATTTGTACGTTAATCGAATGGTAACCTTTTCGATTAACGTACAAATACTCGTTCTCATGTGGGGCCTGGATCTGCACATGTGTCCCGTCTATGCAGCCCACGATCCCAGGCATACCGGACGCCTGGCGGAACCGTTCCTTCATCGCCGCCGCCTCTTCCTCGTTCGGGAGGTGGACGTAACGAGCGATGCGGCGGCTCAAAGCCAGGGAAACCCTCCGGATTACCCGACAGGCGGTCGATCTATGGACCCTCACCATGTCGCTTACAGTGTTCTGAAAAGCCCCGTTTGCGAAAAAACGAAGCGCAATCAGCAGTTGCAAGGGCGGTGGTAGCGCTGCATTGCGGTCCGACACGAACTGTAAATCCGGTGACAGCTCTTCTATTAATTCAAACAGATCTCTCCTACAGAATCGAAACCTCTCAATCAGCTCCTCGTCATTATAAATGTCCAATGGATTGCTTCTGTCCCTAAATACCCTTTCCCGTCTAAATGCCCGCTCGTTGTACAACCTATGGATAATACGTGCCATATTAGCGCTGGATGGATTGATTGTAACGTTTTTTTTTTTTATTGTAATTGCTATGGAAACAGCAGAAATTTCAACTCTACGCCTGCCCCTGACCAGGCGTAGGATTTAAGCCTTGGTCTTAGTGAAAAGAACGCTAAGCCCAGTTGGTGCAACCGACGTAACGGTTAGGTTGGACTTAGAACGCCAAGTTACGACCAGGCGTAGTTACGACCAGGCTTACGCCCAGTTGGTGCAACCGGCCCCTGGACTGTAACGCAAGTGTTGTACACTTCCTTGTTATTTGGATAACCGTTCTGCTTTTGGTGTTATGGCGCATAACACGTCGGACTCTCGTCTCTGGTATTTCTACAACGAGACTCGTATTGGGGGTTATCTCAGCCAAGGTTGAGAATGAATTGGGGGGAAGGAACTTTGGCTTTGACTCCCTCAAGAACATGAACCACGACATGGAGGAGAAAGGGATTGTTGGCGGCGAATGTCTCCTGCTTGAGCCCCGCTGAGGGACCACCGCCGGAGGCGGAGGTGCCCAAGCGCTGCCCGGCAACGATCCCTTTCTCCTCCTTGTCGCGTTTCAGTCTACTTCACATTGATGTGGACGTTGAAGAACCAGGAACGTCAGAGAACCCAACGCGGTCGTTTGAGATTCATAATATCGGCTCACACAGCTTTTGGCCGTGATAATATATATTATATGAAATAGATATCTATGTAGGCTATATGATAATATTTAGATATAGAGCTCCAGGACTCCCGTGTGTTCTAGAATATTTACAGAACATGGCTAAAGGCTGCGTGCGCCTCGCCATTGCAATACATCCACTGTAAACAGAGCGCATGGTACCGTGGCTGCAAGCTGCTCAGGGCCACACCCCCACCCTCCTCCTTGACCCACCTCGCTCCTCCTCATTTGCATTATAGCAACAGACGCCAAAACAGCGCATTTGGGGGAAGCTCAATGTGCGACTGGCTCGGAGTAGCTGTAACTCTGCACCACGGCTGAATTTCGGGAACGTCTTTGAATACTGTGTTAGTTGCCCACTAATACCTATATTAAAGAATACATAAAATAGCATGTCATGGGACCTTTAAGCTCAAAAGCCACTATATTACCTAATTGGGCGATAGAAAGTGCCTTAAGAGACATTCATAAAGTGGAAATTCTTCAAGGCTGTCACTTTATTATCTGTAGCTATTTGTTATGAGGAAAATAGGAGGCCATGGTTCAAGTCTTTAATTGTAGGCAAAACAGGATTAGTTAGGGTTCAAGAGGATTATTTTTACAAAATTATTTGTCAGGAGATCATTCAAAAGATGCAATCAATCTGTGTTTTTAATGCAGCAAATCGACCGGTTACGAAAACAGTGTGATTATTGATTTTGGGACTACGTATAATTTATAAATACATACCTAATGGTTTAAATTACACGTTTGTTGAGAGCCAATTTGGTGCCTGTAATTTCATGACTTTGATGTTGTTATTGAGGGCATGAACTGGTCCTACATTTTTAAAGGCAACCTTGATCTGTCTGGTATCCCTATTATTATTTTGTATTGAAAGGATTACGCTTTTTGTTGAACGTTGAAGCATACATAATGCATACATTTGATAGCTTTTAAGTCATTATCATAGATAATACAAGATAGCATCCATTGGAACAGTCAAGTCAAGGGTGACAATTTGTCTTTTACGGAACATCTGCATTCGTTTTGGAACCAGTCGCCAAAAAAAATCCATATTTTGAACATTGAGGGCAGGAGTTCAATAGCCAAAACTCATTAGAACTAGAGTATGCAGAAACCAGAGAAACCAGCTAGAGTAAGACAGAATTTTGAGGTACCCGACCGAAAAGTTCCCACCCCTCCCGTCGGGCATACTCCAAAGCTGCTCCCCCAAAACGCGTGACTAGCTTGCTAACTTTAGCAATAGGTCTGCTTAGCCTTGTGGAAAACTCGGTTCATGCGTAATGGGTGAATTCATGCGCAAAGCCTGCACAGGCAGAATGTGCGCAGGTAGTGTGTTTGTCAAATAGGCAATAAGAAATATGAAGGAAAAGGAAAAAGTGCCTCTAAATTAATTTGCCTACCCTTGCTTTAAAGTGATTTTGGGGGACAACAACATTGAAAAACTGACTTCCCAATGGCATACCAGAATCACTAGATGACCTTATCGGCACGATAAGGAGTACTGGATTCAAGTGCAGCTTGTAACTGCAGCGTATGGACCAAGATTTTGGCAATGATTTTTTCAATCTGAACTCTACTGCTGAACTTCAGAATTTGGGGAAAATGCAGGTCATCCAGCTAACAACGTTGACAAGTACCGCTGCGTCCTCTGCTTCTGTTTCATCGGATGACTGTGTTTCACTGGCATCAAACGACACTATACTGCTTTCATCCCCCGAGTCTCTGTCATCTCGAACCAAGCAGTGGCCAGAGGAATTTCCAATTCCTCCATTTTCCTATGACACAGAGTTGCAGTTAATGAAAGGTAATTGAGTGCCGGGTTGGAAACAAGTTGTTGATCTCGAGCTCCCGAATAAAATCAAATATCTTGAATAGAGTAGTTGAAGAAATTTACCGATATAAGGCCTACCCGGAGGATGCACATTTCTGCATAGTTGCAGAGGCCTTAATGAAAAAGCACCCTTGTTCAAAAGACCCTGGCTCATTCAATGGCTGCTACGGCTGGAAACAGCGACTCAACTCAAAGTGCTGGGGTGTCCAGAGCTGTCTATTGAAGATAGCATCTTCAAAAGACAATATGGTTTAGTAGTATGGTGTGCAGTCAATGTTAAACAGCTCAAAAAAGCTGGACCTTGCTAGCGACCGGTTGCTTTGGTCATCTAGGATGACGTAGGCCTCGATAGCTTTGTCTGGTTGACCTTTAGGATGTAGCTTCACAAGACAAATCTTGGAACATGACCAGCCAACGTTTCCTGTGCCACAGACCTCTGTGCAGTTTGAGTTAACAGCTTTAATGGTGCTGCTCTCTTCCTCCTCCCTGCCGTTGTGTGGTGGAGTTGAATGGGCCTTGACTTGAGGTGCAGGTCCAGGGTGCATGGTAGAGTCGTGATAGGTGCTATCACACTCCAAACACTTAGCAAGCTGAGTAGTTGAGCCACAGCACTTAAAGCAGATTCCTTTTTCTTTGAGAAAGGCCTTTCATTCCCTGAAATCAAAATCACCGACGGATGCTTTCCCTGCTAAAAAGGTGAAGGGACCAAAATGAGCCGA
This sequence comes from Gadus macrocephalus, assembly GCF_031168955.1. Lineage (NCBI taxonomy): Eukaryota > Metazoa > Chordata > Actinopteri > Gadiformes > Gadidae > Gadus > Gadus macrocephalus. The sequence continues at coordinate 5,196,610 of NC_082386.1, forward strand.
AGCCAACTTCTATCCATCCTTCCCTACTGGAGAAACTCAGGACAGCATGGAAAAAGAGAGAATAGAACTTCTCCCATAAAGACTCGATCACTGATAAGTATGAACAGGATTTATTTAAATAACGACATGGGAATATTTTGCATGGTAAATCTTTGGCATGAGCCCCGTCACTGATCCAGGGTGACGTGCGGACTCGGCGTATCCTGCCAGGACTAGCAGGGGCGGAGCCTTCCCCTGGACAAGTAGACTGAGGCCGACCTGGTGGTGGTGGGGTGGATGGAGGTGCGTTGAACGAAGACCTGAGCAGCAAAGACATATGTTAGACTACTCTTTATAGAGCAGGTGTAGGCAGGTGATTGGTAGCTGGTGATTGGTGGCCAGCCGCGCGTGATTTGAGTCCTCCTGGTAGAACTACCAGCAAGCTTAACATTTCTCCCATAAAGACTCGATCACTGATAAGTATGAACAGGATTTATTTAAATAACGACATGGGAATATTTTGCATGGTAAATCTTTGGCATGAGCCCCGTCACTGATCCAGGGTGACGTGCGGACTCGGCGTATCCTGCCAGGACTAGCAGGGGCGGAGCCTTCCCCAAAAGAGAGGACGTAGGCCTACGCCGGAAATAGGTAATAACTCGGCATGTCCTGCCGGGACTGGCAGGGGCGGAGCCGACCCCAAAAATAGAATAGCGAAAGGGGGTAATGAGACCATACATACCTGCGTAGAAGAAGTGGACAAGGATCTATACTGCTTCTGGAAGATAAAAGGCATACCCAATATACGACATATTAAGAGTCAATCATACATATCGTAAAACGATAAGCTTAAAACCGTCAGCGAGATCGATGAATCACGTAAAAGCAGTTGACATGAAATGAAACGAGATCAATTAAAATTTAGAGCACTCTGCAGCTGTTACGCAGCGAGCCACGAGTGCTTTCGTACTGTACCAACTGCCGTGGTCGATTCACTCTCCGGGGTCGCTGCGTGACCCGAGTGCTTTCGCGTTGAACCACCGACGTGGTCAACAAACTCACGAGTGCCCTTGATGTGCCACCGACGTGGTCACGCACTCACCGGTGTTGTTGCAGCAAGTATTGTGAACTTCTATGTTGAACACCGACGTGGTCAACGAAATCACGAGTGCCCTTGATGTGCCACCGACGTGGTCACGCACTCACCGGTGTTGCTGCAGCAAATATTGTGTACTTCCGTGTTGAACACCGACGTGTTCAATGAACTCCGAGTGCCCTGCACTTGAGTGTTTGATATTATGCCACCGACGTGTAATTAAATTTGCATGTGCCCGAGTTGTGCCCACCGACGTGGTCAACGCACTACCAAGGTTGCTGCAGCGAACGTAGAGTTCTGTGTTGTACCGCACCGACGTGCGCAACGAACTCACGAGTGCTTGAGTTGTTCCCACCGACGTGAGCAACGCACTCACCGGGGTTACTGCAGTCAAACCATGAGTATTAGATAACGTGCCACCGACGTGGTCATACTCATGAGTGCCCGAGTTGTTACCACCGACGTGGTCAACGCACTCACCGGGGTTGCCGCTGCAACCTTGAGTTTTATTTTCCTATTTACGCCACTGACGTGACAGCGAACTCAAGAGTGTTTTCTAGATGATCCACCGACGTGGTCACACTCGCCGGGGTTGCTGCAGGTTAACCTGAGTTATGAAACCGAATTTTGCTTTAAGAATTTAGTACCTGATAACCACCACCGCCGGTAGTTGCAAATAGTGTTGCTTTTGGCAATGAAAATTATGACTAAGTCGTCATCAACAAACCTTTATCGCGTGAGAAAAACGAGACTGGACGCAACGTGGATGCTGGGCATGTGACAATAGCAGTGATTAAATGCATAGTACAATATAGTTGGCGAATAAACCAAGACTAAAAAGTGTTTTACGAAAATAAGACTGCTAAAATGTCTCTTCATTTTCGTTGACCTAAACTAGGCGATAAAGACTTATAACGTTATTTTGTTCGACTGGAACTTCAACTGTTCCAGACATAACATCAATTTTCAACCATTTACCTTATTTAACAAAACTACGCACTTGTAACTTCGATAATATCTAAATGGAAATACGATAACACTGGAAAGAGTATGAATGTAACTAAAACTAATAAAAACTAAAATGACAGCTTGACACAAGACTAGACCAACACTAGAAAGGAAACAGGCCACCAAAAACAGCTATGGTTGCAAACGTGTAAAACCTGTCTTAACCGACGTTAGAGAGCATCGTGTGCGCTTGAAGAAAGAACCTTGAATTCGACCGGATGTAGGACGTCGAGTTCTGTGTTGTACCGCACAGACGTGTGCAACGAACTCACGACTAGTGCCTGAGTTGTGCCCCAGTTGTGCGTTGACGTGGTCAACGCACTCACCGGGGTTACTGCAGTCAACCATGAGTAATAGATAACGTGCCGCCGACGTGGTCATAGTCACGAGTGCCCGAGTTGTTACCGCTGCGCTTTGGTCAACGCACTCACCGGGGTCGCCGCAGCGAACCGAGTTTTATTTTTTCCATGATATACCACCAACGTGACACCAAACTCAAAGAGTGTTTACTAGATGATCCACCGACGTGGTCGAACTTGCCGGGGTTGCTGCAGGTTAACCTTGAGTTATATAGCCGAATTTTGCTTTATGAGTTTAGTACCTGATAACCACCACCACCAGTAGTTGCAAATAGTGTTGCTTTTGACACCGAAAATTATGACTAAATGTTGTCATCGACAAACCTTTATCGCGTGAGGAAAACAATGCTGGTCATATGACAATAACTATAATTAAATGCGTAGTGCGATGTTGTTGGCGAATACAAACGAGACTGAAAGTGTTTTACAAAGTAAGACTGCTAAAATGTCTTCATTTCCGTTGACCTAAACTAGGTGATAAACTGTAATAACGTTTTGTCCAAACGGAACTTCAACTGTTTAAGACATAACATCAATTTTCGACCGTTTACCTTATTTAACAAATCTACGCACTTGTATCTTTGATAATACCTAAACGGAATTTCAATATGTTGCATATTCTTGAAGAAAGTTGTCCAATCCCGGGATGCTTTTAACTGACTTCATTTATTATAAAGTCGGCATGTTTCGGTATGGTAACTGAAGCTTAACGGAGGGGATTGTATCTAACGCGTGTGAGAGGAAAATACCGTGATCTACTTCGAGCCCCCGGGCTTAGGCCCGGGGTGGCTCTCTGGCCTCTGGCTCTCTGGGCTCTCTGACCTCTCGAGTTCGAAACCACCCGCTAGAGAGGACGTCAAGTGGGCGTGGCCTAGTGGGCGTGGCCGGGGTGACGTAAAGGCTTCGGCTCCTTCTGTGGTGGAGCAGCCTTCAATAAGGTCTTGCTCCCCTTGTGGCAATGTGAGGGAAAATGCAGCTCCTTAAAATACTTATCACATATCACTAGAAAGAGTATGAACGTGTCTAAACTAATAAAAACAAAAGTGACACCTTGACACAAAGACTAAACTAGAATGAAACAGGCCGCCAAAAACAGCTGTAGTAGCAAACGTGATAAACCTGCCTTAACCGACGTTAGAGCATCGTGTGCGCTTGAAGGAAGAACCATGAATTCGACCGGATGTAGGATTCGTAAGCTGTGGAAGACCGCCTTCCCAGCCGTTTGATAGACGCGACCGGCAACCCTTGTTCAGCGGCTGTGGTTGCCGCTCCAATCCGGAAGGAGTGGCCAATGTAGGGGGGAGATGGTGGGCCGCACCCTTCTACCACCGTCTCGAGATTGACTCTGAACCACCCTTTAGTCATTGGCAGGCCGCAAATAAACAGGTGATTCGGGGACGTGCATTGCCGAAGCTTGAGATAAAGGAACATGGAAGCGTAAGGACAGAGAGTTGTTGATTCTTGAAATGATAATAGTAACAGCTGCTCCTAGGCTATCGCTTTTAGATGAAAAATGCCTTGCAGAGAAGGTGACATCAGCGAAAGTCAGGCCCCGTGTAGGGGGAAAAAGTCTGAGTAGGAGACGTGTACGCATAAACCCAACGCATAAACCCAACGCATAAACCCGCGAACGCATGAACCCGTAAAACGCATGAACCCGTAAAACGCATGAACCCGTAGAACGCATGAACCCGTAGAACGCATGAACCCGTAGAACACATGAACCCGTAGAACACATGAACCCGTAGAACACATGAACCCGTAGAACACATGAACCCGTAGAACACATGAAGCCGTAGAACACATGAAGCCGTAGAACACATGAAGCCGTAGAACACATGAAGCCGTAGAACACATGAAGCCGTAGAACACATGAAGCCGTAGAACGCTGTGAGAAACACTGACTCGAGTAATATGTTAAAATAAGGATGAAAACTCCCAGAGAGAGCACACTAATCTATTCAAAATATCGAGTGAGTTGGAGTGGCCAACACACATAAATAATTGTAATACACCAAAATTGTTAACTGACATACATAGCTAAACAAGCAAATGAAAAATGAAATACCCCGTGTAGGGGAAAAGTCTGAGTAGGAGACGTGGACGCATGAATGCATGAACCCGAGAACGCATGAACCCGTAGAACTGTGAGAAAACACCGTCTCGAGTAATATGTTAAAATAAGGATGAAATCTCCCAGCTCTGAGAGAGCACACTAATCTTTTTTAAATATCGAGCGAGTTGGAGTGGCCTACACGCGTAAATAATTGTAATAGGCCTACACCAACATTGTTAACCGTCATACGTAGCTAAACGAGCAAATGAAAAATTAAATACCAACGCGACTGAAGCTATTAACAATAAGACTATAAATAATCATATAAAATGATACCATAATGTACCTGTTTTTTGTCTTTGGATCTTTTGAATAAATTGAACGATATGTGAATCGCATTGAGAGTTAGTGAGCAGCAGCTGAACCAATCTAAAAGGCCCTTCGTCAATAAAAACTTTAGTAATAATCAGTTACCACAGTGCCTAAAACCCATCAACTTCATTCATGTTAAAGTGAAGGGAAAAACCTCAGACACAAGGAGTTAACCAAACAGTGCACGGTATAAAGATAATGATGAACCTTTGATTGCGAACGTAGAGTTCTGTGTTGTACCACACCGACGTGTGCATCGAACTCAACGAATTCAACCGGATGTAAAATCCGTATGCTGTGGAAGACCACCTTCCCAGCCGTTTTGACGCTGCTTTGTTATCGCAAAACATGGTTAGACGTTAACACCGCCATGCTTTGCCCCACAGAACGCTAGCTACTGCGATAGGGTAAAGCTCGAACAGCGCAGACGACTCTGACCCGAGGGCGAACGTACCAGCTACGACTGGCCATCCCTCAGCAAACCATTGCCCTTGGAAGAAACCCCCTAACCCAACCGAGGGAGCCGCATCCTGAAGCTGGACTGGTAGAGCTGTGAGAGAAAATACGCTGCGGGGGCTAACGCGGGGACTGCAGTAGCCATGGTAGCAGGGCACGTGCAAGGTGCGTAGCCTGTGAAGGCGGAGGAAGCCGAGCCTGATGGTTGCTGGAAGTAGAAAGGCGCCGTGGCGACCGACGACAGCGGGTTGGGGCCTGGACCCGTCCGGGAGTTCCGCATGGCGTTTCGACGGCGTCCATCCTGGCGCCAATGCTTTGCACCAACTCGGCGAGGGTTTGTAGAACCGGGCGGATGTCCGTGTTGGGAACTTGTTGGTGGTGTTGTTGAGGATACCGGGGACCGAAAAGAACGGCTTTCTGCGCTCGCTTGCCGGGACCAGAAGTAGTAGGCCGACCAGCACGAATCCGAAGTCATGACCTCTTGGTGTGTATTAACCGACGTAGCAACTAAGCGACGAGATATGCGAGATAATCAGAAGCACAGTAAAGCAGCAGCATGCGTTGAACGAAGACCTGAGCAGCAAAGACATATGTTAGACTACTCTTTATAGAGCAGGTGTAGGCAGGTGATTGGTAGCTGGTGATTGGTGATTGGCGGCCAGCCGCGCGTGATTTGAGTCCTCCTGGTAGAACTACCAGCAAGCTTAACATTTCTGACAGATGTCAAGAGGAGGAACAATGAAAGGGTAACCACGAAATTGCTTGCACGTTTGCCTACAGACAACATGAGGTGGGCAACCAAGAATCCAGCATTCAAGACTGGTGGCCTGCCTTGTTACATCAGAAAGAGGTATGGTAACAATGGAACTGAAATTTCCTCTGATTTGAACACTGTTTATTGACAGAATCTACATATTTAGTCCAACTTTTCGTTGCATTGACATTTTGCCTGTTGTGTATGCAGGCTTCAGTGTTTACGTTGTTAAAGCTGAGATTGATAAAACTGAGATTGTATGTGAGGTAATTTGCATTTCCTTTTTATTTATTCACTGTCATTTGTTTTCATTTTTTTCTGCATTGATTATAGTTAGTCTGGAGCCCTGACCTGTCTTCAGAGATTTTGAAGATTAAATTAATCAAGATTTTATTGTCCTAGACTGATAATAATAATAATGCATTGAATTTATATAGAGCTTTTCTAGACACTCAAAGACGCTGTTTACAGGGAAGGGGGAACCTCACTGAGGACATTCATCTTCGAAGGCAGTGTGTCCTGAAAGCCCTCATCATCTTCCTCGGCGAGGATGCAGATGACCTGATCAAGGAATATCGTGTACGTTTCTACAGCAATTTGCATTTCAGCTTATAATTTTTATCCTGTAAAACAAACAATTTTGTCAACTATAATTACTGAAACCTGGTTGGATTGACTTCATGTTGTATTTATAATATATGTAGTGATTCTTGCTTAGAGCTACTGGTGAAAAGGTTGGAGTCCTGCAAAACATCAAGACACAAAGTACTTGACCCTGTCACGATACCAGGCTTGGCTAATAATGTGTGGCTGAGCCTATAAAATTCTCCAATCCATAAAGCACTATTCAGTGAAATGAAGTCAATGTTATTTTGCAGTTGTCTTTTAATGTGAGGGGTGAATAAAAGTGCAAAGTGATGACAGTGATGTTTTGTGTCGTGTACTTCAGGACTCTGGACCAGAGGACATTCAAAGGGACCTGGAGCATCTCACTGTGGCACAGTTTGTCGAAATGATGGGGAAAGACCGCAGGAGCCACCTGAAGACATAGGCATTGTCATCGAGGGCGTGAAGGTTTTGCATGGACTGACTTCAGTTGCCTCAGCTTGTGCCCTGCTTCTAGGTTTGCTATATGCACTTAACCTAACTTATCCCAAACCCCTTCGTTTTACTTTTGAAGTGCTCCAGAAAATCGTCATGCACCTTGAGCAACACAAGATGTCCCCCAAAGTCCAAAATCTGTATGGCAGACTTCAAAGCTCGCAGTAATGACACGCATCACAATTGATTCCCTTTCTGGACCCAAAAATGGCCTAGGGAAGAACAATTTTAAGACAGACAAGGCCTGTGGAACTCAAGCCTCTTTAGGTGTTTTTGCCTTTCTGTGTTTAATGAGACAATCAAGAGAGACAAATATTCTTCAAACCACAAGATGATATACATTGATTTTGTTGCAGGTTTTTGGAAGAGCAGGAGTTTTCTTCTTTTTCTGTGGAACGGTTACATTTTTGTTTCCATGTGTTTTCAAAATAACAAAATACAATTTGTGTTAATGCTTAGAGCTCAAATACCTTACTGAGGTGTTAATGTTAGTGTTATCCATCGTAACCGATTTTAAATTAAGTGCCTTTCATATATACTTTTGCTTCTTTTTTTCAAAAGTTGAATGTTTAGATACTAAGTTGTTCAAGTAGTTAATTGTCATTACAAAGTTGAAAAATTTAGTTTTGAGAACTGGCGGCTGCCAGAATCATTGAAAACGCTAAAGTACACTAAAAACTGGTTGTCCGAATATGGAGGGGGGCTTTTATTTATTTATATTTATTTTTTGTTACTACCATGTCTACAAGCTTTTGCTGGTAAAAGGTGTTCGATATACAGTATGAAAGATTTTGCTTGCCCAAACTGTTATACACTTTTGATGCATTAGTATTGTGATTGTTAAAATGCATATTTGCATGATAAGTTGGTGCCTACTTTGGACTTTATTTAGATGAATAGTTCAACATTTGTAATGTAGCTTTTTGCCTCATACTCCGGCTCAAACACTGGTAGTGAAGGGAACAGGTCAAAAGAATACTTTGCAATATCACTTAACGCTCCTGTGCTTGTTGGGACTTGTTTGAGTTAAAGGACAATTCCGGTATTTAGCACATTGAGCCCCCTTTCTGGGTTGTCTAGAATGAAATAGAGTGGTTGACACCGACATTTTGACTATTGGTCCATTTTGACTATTGATCCTTGACCAATAGTCAAAATTTCAGTGTCAACTACTCTACTTCATCCAAGACAACCCAGAAAGGGGGCTCAATGTGCTATGTACAGGAATTGTCCTTTAAGCTATCCTGGATGAGCGACCTTTGTCGACTGCTACATCAAAAAAATGCATGCAGTTACAGGAATGGTTAAGCAATTCAAAATGACTAAAATCTTTTCGTAGTCTTATCTGTAATGCATGTTGTGCATATGTGGTCAAAGTAAAAAGTAAATTTAACCTGTATGCATTTAATGTGAAATGTGTTGGAAGATATCGGCATGTTGTGTTTCATACTTTCAAATAATGAAGTATTTAAAAAAAAAAGTGATATTAAAAAGTGATATTTCTTTGAAAGCCAACTTACATTTTTAATGGTAAAAAAGTATTTTAATTATGTTGAGTAAACTTACATTTCACATTGAGGTTACTATAAAAATATTTTTAACCTCAAGTCAGAATATTTGCTTCGATCGCAACCCCAAGGCGCGGCGTGTGGGATAGAGTGGATCGGTTCGTCGAGGCTGCCCCTCCGGAAGATGAAGTTGATCAACTTTTCAACGATCACGACTACTGCTCTGTCCCAGAACCGGCTGCCATGGATATGGCCGCATCCGCTGCTGAAAGCGTCACAAATGAAGTAGAGGAGCTGAGAAAGGAGCTACAGGAGTTACTTCTCCAGCGAGATTTTGGACTGCAACGGTTTGCTTGTTTCCGACGCAGACATACGATTTTACACAAGGGAAGTCATTTCCATTTTTTGTATTCGCCTATGTGATATTAGCCTATGTGATATTAGCTTTGTCCCTAAGTGACGGGGATATGTGCCATGCAGGGACAATAGCTTTACGTTACAGATTAATTTATAGTACTGTACCAAATTATTTCTTAATAGGTCTATGTGAATGATAGATAGCACACAAGTAGTGTCATGTTGAGAGATGGTGTAATTCAGGACAGGAGTTGGGAATGACCATGTCTTATCAGAATTTATATATTTGAATGTGACCGCACCAATAGTTCACAAAAAAACAACATTTATAATACAGATTTGTGTAAAGACTTACAGAGACGTGTTGCCAGTTAATGTCCACAAAAGTTTATTTTTAAATAGTTGAAAAAAGTCATTAGTTATTATTCTATGAGAGGAAAATGGGAGCACTGAAGCGCCAGCGCCAGAATGTGACCGTTTCCAGCTCCACCAATGCTGGTCCTAGAACAAAAATACTATTAAACAATTGTAAAAATGTATGAATTGAGCAGGTAACACCCTACTTATCTGCATGCAAGTGCACAGCAAACCACCAAACAGCGCCTCCCAATGATACAGCCCGACAGGAACACTACTCTAAAAAGAAAGAGCACAGAGACCACATTAGGGCATTAGATATCCAGAAACATCAGGTCGTCTTATAGGAAGATGGGGCAGTTATTAAAATGCACCCAAAGAGGAAACTAAACAAACCTTTCTGTCAGCCGAGTGCCAGGGATTAGTTACGGTGCCATCCGGTAGAGCAACCGTTGCGTACTGGCCCAAGTCACATTATACGTGATTTCATTGCATTTGTATTTGTTTGAGCTATCCTTTTTTTATTTTCCTCTCAGAGACAGCTGCTCCAGCCCATAGATGAACTCTTTCTTTTTCTGAACTATCTTTCGGCTGGATTGAAGGAGAGAGACCTGGTAAATCGCTTTAAAATTCACCAGTCCACAGTGAGCCGCATCATTGCCACATGGACTTGTTTTCTGGCCACAGCACTAGGGTCTATTTGTATTTGGCTCACACCTGCAGAGGTACAGGCTTACCTCCCGGAGGAATTCCGGGATTACCCGGACACCCAGGTAATTCTAGATTGCACTGAGCTTAGATGCCAAACCCCATCCTCACCCCTCCTTCAAAGTGAGATGTACTCTACGTACAAATCCCACTGCACCATGAAAGGCCTGGTTGGCATAGCCCCACATGGTGCAGTGACATTCATTTCCGGATTGTATGGTGGTTCAGTTAGCGACAAGGAAATGTTCAAACAATCAGGAATCGCTGAGTTGCTGACAGAAAACATGGCAGTTATGGTCGATAAAGGCTTCGTAATCAGTGATTGCTGCAAAAGCAAAGTTTACTGCCCACCCTTTCTCTCAAAAAACAAACAGATGCCAGCATGCCAGGTGAAGGAGACACAGGCCATAGCCAGATTGCGGATGCACGTAGAGCGTGTCATTCGGAGGATAAAGGAGAACCAGCTTTTTGATGGCACCATCACCCTGTCACATGCGTACAATATCAATGAGATATTTGTAGGTGCCTGTCTGCTGTCAAATTACCAAAACAAGGCACTCGTCAAAAAATGGGTTAAGTGATTAAATAAAGTTCTACCTAACAATATTATTGCCTTTCATGAAATGCAGTAGATCTGTCTGCTAGGAAGTAAGTAAAGATTGACTGTTTAAATTTTCAGAACACTTTACGTGCAGTTAATGTTTGAATTTTCATATGCATTTGATTTCCCATTTTACAAAAAGAAATAATAATGCAATTGCTGAGAAAATATATTTATGGTGATTATATGGTCTCATTGACATTTCCAGGGAGAAACGGCACTTCTGGTGGTTTGGTTGAAGGTGAGTTGCTGGCCAACGTGAGGTAAGACTGCTGGTGAAGGTGAGATGAGACTGCTTGTGAGTTAACGGATTTTAGCTAATCTTGGGTAATGTTTTTTACATTTTCTTAAGACGCAGGTAGCTAGGCATGTAATAGTAGAAAAAGAAATGGTCTGCCTTTTCTCGAATTGCGCTCTGCACTTCTGGCTCAACATAGATTCTCTGCACTACGTAGTCTTCCTGCGCCCACACAACAAAGTCGCACCACTGCATTCCAGTTATGAGCAGCTGGACTTGGACTTGCCAATAATAAGAGTGGCTCTTTTTAAGTTGTGGCGAACCACCCTCCATTTTAAAATATTTGCAGTCCACAAAGTTGTGGACATTGGGGCATTTAAATTCAACAAGGCCAAATTGAGGGTATTCGTTGGGGTCAAAAACAATTCCATCCGGGGAGGAAGCAAGCCAGGGGGTAGACGGGTGAACGACAAGACCGCAGGGTGAGTAGTTGACGTTCATCAGCTGACTGTACTCAGCTGCTACTGCAGGCTCCATCTCAGCACCTCTCCTCATGTCTGCTGTCTGCCGTGTGCCCTTAATTATGCGCTCTGCTAATGCCTCTGCAGAGCTCTGGTCTCTGACATGGCACACCTCACGAAACCTAGAGATGGTCACTCTGGGTCGGCGGAGCAGGTGCCACTCGGAGCAGGAGCTTTGCTCACGTGTAGCCTCCTCAATTTTGTGGGCCATTGCCATGGTGACAGAATGACTTTGCAGGTTTAGCAGCTCTTCTTCTGAGCACACAAATGGACATTGGGACGGTAAGATGTCATAACCCTCCAGAGGCAGACAGGGTTTTGGTGGTGTATTGTGGTGGGGTGTGATAAAGCGGGATTTCACAGGAGGCTGCTGATATGACAACATGCTACCCTTCTGCACTAACCCAAAGGCTGTTTCTACCATGGGCTTGCCAGGTCCCATGTTCATTGTGAAACAAGAGGTTTGTCCTCCAGGTTAAATTTCGCATAGGCCTCCTCTACGCGAAGTAGGCAGGGATCTGGCAATTATCCAACCATGCCTCTGTAGAATCCACTCCTACAAAGAAATTAACAAGTTGCAACATGTATTTGCAACACAGGGAACTACATTTAACAAAGCAAATTACCTAACTCCAGTCTGGACCATCCGATTTGGGACAGGTTTGGTAAAAACCATGGTATTTACTGGTCCAGGCTTTACTCCCTGAGAAAATAAATGTTCACTTTAAGGGGTCACTTTAAATCAAGACTATTAAAAAATGTAATTAAAGTTTAACTTACCATTGTTCACGGCTTGTGCCATTGCTGCTCCGACTCCGTACAGCTATGCACAGGGGGCACGACAGGAAGCTTTAACGATGAATAGTGTGCTGTCTGAAACAATAATGCTACTAAATGGCTGCACAGAACAGTGCCAGCCACACAGGAGCAGCGGTGGTGACTTAGCATCACTGGAGATGAATCACAAAGCTTGATCTAAGAGAAAAAGGTAAATCATTAGAAATTATAACCTCAGCATCATGGGTGTAAAAAACGACTTGGTTCTTATGAAGGTAAGCACTTGAACTGTGCTAGGAAAAGCCTACCATCCTGAATGCTTACTGTTATATTCTCTCCCTCTTAAAATAAAGATGTGTTTGTGTTTTTAAAGCGGACTCCAAGAATCACACAATTATTCCACTGTACCTGTACTTCTGCTTTGCAAACGACAATACATATCTTGAATATTGAAAAGTTGTAGTCTTGTACTCATTACCTTGACTAAATTAAATTGTCTGCGGAAAAAAGGGAGACATGAAAAACATTCAAGTTGGCGGCCCTTGAGGACTACACTTAGCTACTGCTCAACCGAACAAACCCCACTGAACAGGGATGAACACAGCATCCTGCCTACACTCAAACTGTGTGGTGCCTCGCTCTTCCTCATCGACCTGTAGCACAAGGCTCTCCCGCTGACCTGCCCTGTCAGCTTGTCTTTATTGGACACTGAATGAAATAACATACAAATTCATTAAGCTTCAATTGTACTGGGTTACGCATCATCACTATCTATAACAAGTGACTACATGGAAAGTAAGGTTAGGTAGCTACCTGACGCAAAACCGTGGCTATAAATTAAACAAATATTACTCAACACAACAGGCAAAAACATCAAGGCTGATATAAAACTCTGGTTAAGAAATCTTGTTAGAATTTGCTGTTACTGCATCGTAATACACGTTAGAAAGTGACAGTTAACTGACAGACTAGTCTTTGACAGTAGCTACTAGCTAGCGTCTGTTAGACGTAGTTTTCTTACCTTCGTAGCTGTGAATGTAGGTCGCAGCATACAGCCTAAACCCCTTCTCCAATTTGCTTGTCAGAGTTTTTGTTTCCCGACATAAACGATGCACATCTGTGATATTTATTGTCGGCAGCTCCTATAAACACCGGGTGTAGAACGTTGCCATCTTGGAACCGGAAGCTGTGGAGCTGTATTACGGCAGGGTGCGGTACGGTTCGCCTCAGTCCGGTTGGGAGGGAGTAGTATAGCCCAGGGCCCCGTTTCCCGATATCGATGGATCTTCGCTCGTAAGATCAATCTCCCGATGGATCTTTCGAGCCATCGATAATTTCTTTGTCGCGTTTCCCGAAACTCCTCTTAACGTGAACGCGCATTCGCTGCACTCACGAAGTCGTAGAATTGTAACTGTCTACTGATACGGTGCTGAAATGGGCTCCGTAGGAGGGGGAGACGCAGGAATGTCGCAGGAAAATTGTGTTAAAAAGGGTTAAAATATCTCCCCATCAAGGACAACAGCAGAGTAGCCTACGAAAAAAATAGACTGCAATTATATGAATGCTAAAGACATTAAAACACAATTGATTAGGCTTCGGCCGACATATATCAGTCCTAATCCTGAATGCACTGTGCGTTGTGATGGAAAATCTACATGTTGTATTGTTTTGGTCAATATGAATTTAAGTTTTGTTGCTATTCTGTGTAATTTTATATAGTGTCTGCCTTCTGCTCTCCTTTTGGGTCATTTAAAGTGTGAACGTTCGAGAGTCGTGTGATGCATTTTATTGCCTGCCTGTTCCTATCTTCTCGTGTGTCATCTCCCAAGCAATGCTTTGAAGTACCAGGCCTGTTCCCCGACACTCTGGCTAGCGTAAACAAAGTCAGAGAGTTACATAGCACGACCGCCGACCCCACCTTAGCCTCGGGGGGGGGGGGGGGAGCTTCAACTGTAAAGATAACAATCTGGTGAACAAAGACTTTTAGTATTGGGGGACCACCCCCTCCAGATGCCAACCCAAGTGAATAAGAGCTCATTGATTGGAAGACTCAGTGGACTTCTCCCCAGCGTACCTTGAGTATGAAGTAACACGCAAAGAGAAGCTCCCATCTGAGGCCTCAGATTATTGTAATGTATGCCTGTTATGTTGTTTGTTGATGCGTGTTGTGATGTATCTTTGTTCGTACTTTTATTACAAATATATGACCACTAATTGTCAACAAGTATTGTGTGCTTTTTTGCATCTAAAGATCTCATCTGTCTCAGACGCAATATCTTATAGAGAAATTGTCACAACTACATTTATCTTAATGGGCTGATTTCTGAAACATGCTTTGCACAGCAAAGAGAGCCGACTTAATCTGATTCCGCATAAAGTTTCCTTGATTGATCATTTGATTGGCTATAAAAGACCCTCCGGAAAAAGGGTAAGACCTCTAGAAACGCGCAGTCATACAGCGCTACAGGCTGCCGAGGGAGGCCATCAGACAGCTGGTTGGGGCGATCAGGCAAGACCTCAGACGTGCTACAAGGAGGAGCTTTGCGCTCACACCGCAAGTAAAGCTCTTGGCCGCCCTCCGATTCTACGCCACAGGGAGCTTCCTGCAGGTGGTAGGAGATGGCCAGGGCCTGTGCAAGGCGTCGGTGTGCAGATCGGTCCAGGCTGTGACATACAGCCTCCTTCGTCTCGTACCGCGACACGTCCGTTTCCACAGCAGAGACGAGATGGGTGCGACCCAAGAGAACTTTTTTCGGTCGTTCCGCATCCCACAAGTGGCCGGAGTCGTGGATAGAACTTTGATTCCAATTCTCACGCCCCACGTTGATGGCCACGTCTACATCTGTCGGAAGGGATATGCCGCTGTCAACTGCCAGGTGGTGTGCGACCATCAGGGCATCATCCTGGATGTCGTAGCGAGATGGCCTGGAAGCACTCACAAGTCACGACTCCTTCGTGTTCCGCGAGTCCTCCATCGGACGGCTGGCTGCAGCCTCCAGGGGAGAGTGGCGGCTCCTCGGAGACAGTGGCTATCCGCTTAGGCCTCACCTGTTCACCCCAGTGGCTAACCCCGGAGACGTCCACGAGGAACGGTACACCGAAGCCCACCGTCTGGCCCGGTGCATTGTCGAGCGCACGATCGGCAGGTGGAAGTTGCACTTCCGATGCCTCCACAAGTCCGGCGGAGGGCTCCAGTTTGCGGCAATCAAGTCGTGCGCTGTGATCTGCATGACAGCAATGTTGCACAACATTGCAGCCAAGGCTGGGGTGGCGT
The DNA here is from genome assembly GCF_031168955.1 of Gadus macrocephalus. NCBI lineage: Eukaryota > Metazoa > Chordata > Actinopteri > Gadiformes > Gadidae > Gadus > Gadus macrocephalus. Next base: position 5,212,132 of record NC_082386.1, read on the forward strand.
TGGGTGAACCGGACGAGGACGAGGAAGATCCGTTTCGGGACGGCATCCCGGATTACGCTGCTGGTGTGGAATCACGCCGAAGAGTGATCGCGTATCCCCCCCCCCCATGTCACTAAACATCCCCGTCAACGTGACCAATCCCCACCATATCCCAGCCTTTTGCCTCCTCCTTTTGCCTTTAATTCTTTTTTCATTTCTTTCATTCATTCTTTTTTTTTCTTTCATTCATTCTTTTGTTAAATTTTAAATTTTTCGGGTTATTTTAGGCTATGTTTTATGAGTAGCCTATGTCACAGTCTGCACAAATCCCCCCACTTTCTCTCACACATTTTGAGTGCCCTGCCTGCGCAAACTTTTTCTGGACTGTCCTGTTTTATTTTGGCCATTTTAACATCTTTATTGATAAATTAATTAATAATCTTTATTAATCACCAAACTAAGAACATAAAGGCGCAATGCGTTTTAATAAAACGCATCCAATACACGGAATGTCCAATGGTGACGCCACTGAGGCTATAGTAGGCTGACGATGCTCTTAGCGTCCTACGATCCTACGAGTACCCCTGGAGTACTCGTTAGCTACGAGCGTTTAAGACTTTCGTTACCAACGATGCTTTCGGGAAACGCGGTGAAAACTCTGCGATGCCCTTTCGACGCACTTCACGATCCACTTAGGCTAACGACGCTTTCGGGAAACCAGCTCAGTTCCGAGGTCGCATTTCCACCGCCGACAGTACCCTCTATGGTAGGCCGGATGTCGATCGCCGCGGCAGCTACGTAAACATCGTGACATCATAGCAGCGCGACAGTGTAGCCTGCTCAATAAAGACAATGGAAAAGTTTAACGCGACACATTAAACTGCACGTCTTCCTCCCCAAGAATGCAGAAGAACGTCTCCGCCTCCTTGTTCACCCAAGCAAGCGTTTTACGCGACATGTTCATTGTAAAGAATAATAACTTGAGGCTACTGTTTGCTTGGTTTTTATCCCCACGTCGCCCGGAAGTGACGATTCTGTCGACCAATCAACGGAGGGGGTGTGTAGCTCGAATTCTCCGGCACCCTTTCAGGCGTCTCAGTACCCCAACGGAGGAGTACTGAAGACGAGGGAAAAACGAGTACGGCTCACACCCACTTTTGGAGGTGGAAACGCAATCCGTACCGCACCTTTGCGAACCGAACCGTACAGCACCCTGCAATGGAAACGCGCCATCAGCACCTGAGATCAATTAAGTCTGTGAGTCCTTAAGGTACGGCCACACTGAACACGTTATGCGCGTTAGAGGCATAGAAAATCAGCATTTTTGCGTAGGGAACCATTGGTTTAGGCGCGTAGATGCGTTACACGTGCTTAAGTGGTGTGTTAGAAGCGTTTTACACACCTAAATAACGCGCCCAACGCACCTACGCGGGGAGTTAAAAAAATTGAACGCTCCTACGCATGATACTTAGCCACGATAGCCAATCAGCGTTGAGCTTGACCCGACGTCACTGGCAGAGAGACGGAGGACCGGTGCTCCGCAGCTGATATGGAGCGCCTGTAGTTGGTGTCCTGATGGGAGATCCTGGCACCAACCATGGTCATCGAACATGGCCCCAGTCAACCTAAAATACCACTGGAACCGGCCGTCATCCAGGCGGAGTACCTGGAGGAGGTGGTGAAACTCACCCAGCTGTGAGCGCCTACGGAGGAGGTCATGCACCCAAACACGGCGGTGTTTGGGTTTCCTACGTTTCTCAGAATCGTACAACAAATACAGCGCAGCGATGGTGGTGATCTCAGCCATGTCTGTGGAGCAAAAGAAAAGTAGCAGGGGAAAATAAGTTTTGGGCGGGCTCATCTAGCTGTGTAGGCGTGTAAGGCGCATTGAACCATTTTTGTGACACACAATGATCAAGCGGCAGATAAGGTCCGTAACGCGTTCAGTGGGGCCGTACCTTGAGTCCTCAGGGCTCACTTGGGGATTGGGCCGATGTATCGCAATGGTGAGGCGCACACAGCCTTTGGCCGTGTTCTGTAAATATTCGAGAACACTCTGGGTGCTCCGGCGGGAGTCCTGGAGCTCTACATCTAAATAATATCATATTATACATAGATATCTATATCATATAATATATATTATTATGGCCAAAAGCTGTGTGCGCCTCCAGACGATATTATGAATCTGAAACGATTTGTTCTTCCACTTCCACATCAATCTGAAGAAGACTGAACGGCGCGCTGCCGGGCAGTGGGGCTCAACGATGGCTGAGATAACCCCAACTACAGTCTCGTTGTGGAAATACCAGAGACGTCAAAGAACCGACGTGTAATGAATGCGCCAACAGCAGAACGGTTATCCAAATAACAAAGAACACTTGCGTTACAGTGTGTGTAAACACACACACACACACACACACACACGTGGCACTCGCACGGTCGTAGCTCATTGGCGGGCCAAATTGCAAGGCAGTGAAAGGGGAGGTGGCATCTCCTCTCAGTGGCGTAAATATCGACGGTGCAACCGGTGCAGCTGTCCGGGGCCCAGACGCCGTCAGGGGCCCATGGAGAAAGAAAAATAAAATAATAATAATAATAATAATGTTTTTGTAAATTAAATAGCTTGGGGGCGGGTCGGTAAGGTAGGCTAACGCTGAGTGGCTGGTATGAGAGGAGGAATGATCATTTGTCCAAATTCCAATCACCTTGATAGCTGTCAGTCATGATGAGTCTCGATGACGTTGTTTCAACTTTCAGCAGGAAAGAAAAGCAAGTTGACCGTAGCGTAGCATCACCATGTTTAGCAAGCATAAACAAAAAAGCGGCGCGCAAAAGAGGAAGGAAAAACAGAAGCAGAATGAGGGTAAAATCAAAATGGCCAAGTTCGATACGTTTTTCACTCCCGCCGGAGGCCAGCGGTAGCTTGCCAGCTAGCTCAAATAGCCCTACATTGACCCTACCGCCGCGTCCCCGCCTCTCCGGTCGGCCCGAAGGAGACTTCCCCGCCACCGAAGCTTCAGAGGTCGGAGTCGGTGGACTCGGCTGTGCCCACCAGTGGACCTGTGGCAGGGATTATTCTGCCCACAAATCGAGGACTCTACATTACTATGCCCCCCGACGCCAAGACAAAAAGCTATATAATAGCAACTGGTTCATGTAGGCCTACCGGACCATTCCCCAGAGACAAAAAGCAAGGAAACAGGTGTTTCTCTGAGAAATACTACACCACCACTACCAAGGCAGGTATCAAACTCCCGCGACCATGGCTGTGCTATTTGCCATCACTGGACTGTGCCTATTGTGAGCCGTGCTGGCTGTTTGCAGACCAAATGGCACCTTTCTACAGTGATGCATTGGGCAAAGGAGTCCGAGACTGGCAACATTTATCTGCGAGGATTGACTCACTTGCAGAATCTCCGATTCATACCGGAGCGTGTGCTATACATGAACAGTGGAAGAGAAACGGGAGAATTGACGCAAACATGGAGAGAGACGTGAGAAATGCCACCAATTACTGGAGACAGGTACTTGAGCGTATTATTAATGTTATTCACTCTGGCCACTTGTAACTTGTCTTTTAGAGGACACAGGGAGATCAGTGACCACAAGGTTCTGTTAAATAATTTAGTCCTGCCATTCAAAACAAAATCATCTCCATTATTGGAAAACGGGTGCAGTGCAACATTCAATAGGAAATAAACATTGCTCTGTTTTTCTCTGTTATTATGGACACCACTCAAGATATTTCCAAAAGAGACCAGCTGAGCCAGGTTTATAGGTATGGACTATCCAGAGGGATGAAAACAACAACGGCAACGATATCCTGATAAACAAGGCTTTCCTAGGTTTCGAGGAAACAGAGGACACGTCAGCCCGTGAGCTGCAGAAGAAAATTCTGGACGGCATACCGAGTAACGGATTTGACCTGAGCAAGTGTCGGGGGCAAGGATATGACGGCGCGTCTAACATGAGTGGAGTATATTCAGGTGTGCAGGCCAGGATCAAGGAGATGGAGCCGCTTGCCAAATATGTGCACTGTGCTGCACACAACCTGAATCTGACACTGAATGACTCCGTAAAATATATAGCTGAGCGGCATCGATTTTATGACACTGTTGAGGGTCTTTATACTTTTTTTGGCCAAAGTATTAAGGGATGGGCGCTCCTTTCTGGTATAATTTCATCTGAACTCTCAAAGCATGGTAACGTTACTCTAAAACGTCTCTGCCCCACCAGGTGGTCCTCAAGGCATGATGCCCTTGCTGAAGTTTTGCGGCGCAGCAAAACTTCTGCTGCGCCGCAAAAGTTTCTCCTCCCCTGGCCAGGCATTTGGCTCAGCTCAGTGACACACACACACACACACACACACACACACACACACACACACACACACACACACACACACACACACACACACACACACACACACACACACACACACACACACACACACAATGATACACAATACCCAACCCAAACAAAACCAGCAAAAAAAAAAAAAAAAGCCGTTGTCCCATGTCCAATGTTGTCACAATGGACATGGGACCACGGCAGAGGACACGTTTATTTCCAAATGTCTGCAAGGTTTGGTTTACAAGCGAGATAGTAAAGTGGTGCAAAACAGTTAAATTATTCACCCACGTAAACACGTTACCTACTGTTACCAATGGGCCATCGTAACAAATCACCTGCTCGGCATGCCATGCATACATGGATGCAGCTTTGAAGGGGACGCAAAACACAGCTTTGGCAACGCTGTTGAACGCTGATTGACTGTCATGACGCGTTTGCTGCCGAAAAGTTGAAATATTTCAACTCGAGCAGCATTTGTCGCGCCGCAAAATACGCAAAATACTTTATTCTGGGTGGAAATAGTAACATAGTTACACCATTAAATGCGTTTATGTAAACATTTTACTTTCATAATGTTCGCTCGGTGAATGTGAAGGATGTTTGGTTTGATAGTTATGACGAAGAGGGAACGCTCCATTCACTCGCATGGACAGCGTCTCTGGTTGCTAAGCAACCTCAACGTCTTGGCGGACTATGGCCCCGTCCACACGAAGCCGAAACGGGCGAAACCGTTACGGTTTCGATCTATCCGGTTTCAAAGTATCTCCGCAAAGACGAAGCCAAGCGAAACCGGATAGATCTGTAGAAACGCTGTAGTAAACATTCCAGGCCCATAAGGGGCGCTGCTTCTGGTACACAAATCCAGAAGAAGAAGAGGCGAGCATGCGCATAAAGGCTGCCCCCCGAACCACTAACAACACAAACAAACAGCTCTTCTACGATGGCGAACTAGATTCTCAATAAATAATGGCTTAGCAACCCAACAAGGGACACGATATGCTGCAGAACGATTACAAGCTTGTAGTCCGCCATCATCTTTTTTGTTGTGATTTCTGAGACTCCGCGGGCTTAAGAGCCATTGGCAGGGGTCGGCAACCTGCGGCTCCGGAGCCGCATGCGGCTCTTTAGCCCCTCAGCCCTGGCTCCCTGCAGTTTTCTTAAAGGTCCCATGACATGCTATTTTATGTATTCTTTAATATAGGTATTAGTGGGCAACTAACACAGTATTCAAAGACGTTCCCTAAATTCAGCCGTGGTGCAGAGTTACAGCCACTCCGAGCCAGTCGCACATTGAGCTTCCCCCAAATGCGCTGTTTCGGTGGGCGTGTCAAGGAGGAGGGTGGGGGTGTGGCCCTGAGCAGCTTGCAGCCACCATGCGCTCTGTTTACAGTGGATGTATCGCAATGGCGAGCCGCACACAGCCTTTAGCCGTGTTCTGTAAATATTCTAGAACACACGGGAGTCCTGGAGCTCTATATCTAAATATTATCATATAGCCTACACAGATATCTATATCATATAATATATATTATCACGGCCAAAAGCTGTGTGAGCCGATATTATGAATCTCAAACGACCGCGTTGGGTTCTCCGACGTTCCTGGTTCTTCAACGTCCACATCAATGTGAATACACACACTGTAACGCAAGTGTTTCTTGTCGGTTCTTTGACGTGTCTTGTATTTCCACAACGAGACTGTCGTGGGGGTTATCTGAGCCATGGTTGAGAAGGAATTGGGTGAAAGGAACTTTGATTTGACTCGCTGAAGTACATGAACTGCGACATGCCGCCGGTTGCCGCGAGGCACCATCGCCCGGCAGCGGGCAGCCGGCTGCAGGCAGCGCGCGGTTCAGTCGACTTCAGGTTGATGTGAAAGTGGAAGAACCAGAGACGTCGCAGAACCCGACAAAGTCGTTTGTGATTCATAATATCGTCTGGAGGCGCACACAATATGTTATATGATATAGATATCTATGTATATGATATTATTTAGATATAGAGCTCCAGGACTGTAACGCAAGTGTTGTACACTTCCTTGTTATTTGGATAACCGTTCTGCTGTTGGTGTGATGGCGCATAACACGTCGGACTCTCGTATCTGGTATTTCTACAACGAGACTCGTATTGGGGGTTATCTCAGCCAAGGTTGAGAATGAATTGGGGGGGAAGGAACTTTGGCTTTGACTCCCTCAAGAACATGAACCACGACATGGAGGAGAAAGGGATTGTTGGCGGCGAATGTCTCCCGCTTGAGCCCCGCTGAGGGACCACCGCCGGAGGCGGAGGTGCATAAGCGCTGCCCGGCAAAGATCCCTTTCTGGTGAGTTTGTTGGCGTGCTAACTCACACCAACAGCAGAACGGTTATCCAAATAACAAGGAAGTGTACAACACTTGCGTTACAGTCCTGGAGCTCTATATCTAAATAATATCATATAATACATAGATATCTATATCATATAACATATTGTGTGCGCCTCCAGACGATATTATGAATCACAAACGACTTTGTCGGGTTCTGCGACGTCTCTGGTTCTTCCACTTTCACATCAACCTGAAGTCGACTGAACCGCGCGCTGCCTGCGGCCGGCTGCCCGCTGCCGGGCGATGGTGCCTCGCGGCAACCGGCGGCATGTCGCAGTTCATGTACTTCAGCGAGTCAAACCAAAGTTCCTTTCCCCCAATTCCTTCTCAACCATGGGTTAGATAACCCCCACGACAGTCTCGTTGTGGAAACACAAGACACGTCAAAGAACCGACAAGAAACACTTGCGTTACAGTGTGTGTATTCACACACACACATGTGGCGCTCGCACGGTCGAGTCTCATTGGCGGGCCAACGTCTCTGGGCGGGCCAGGCAGAGTAAGGGGAGGAGCTGAGATTCCTCATGACGTCATGAGCACAGATTTCCAAATCAGCGCGCTTGAGCCTCCGTTTTTTCAAAGGCGAGCAGAACAGCTAGTGCTCGTTTTACACCAAACGCAAGTTTTAGCCACTGGGGGACCATAGGCAGGCTAGGGGAACTCATATTTATGTTAGAAAACCTCATAAATTGAGATTTTCATGTCATGGGACCTTTAAAAAAATAAAATAAAAATTATATATATATTTTTATATATATCGTCAACTAAACGAGAGGTCGCAATGAATGCGCAATTGCGCTACCGTGAGGGGGGGAGTGAATGACAAAGCTTTGTTGATTTGCAGGTGGCTAATCCCAGTAGGAGTTAAATCTTTAACTGGCATCTGGCATCAGGAAGTAGCCTAGATGCTGCCATTGGCAGGAGGCGGGACATGCCAGTGAGCCGCCAATCAGCAGCATCCACCGTTGACAGCCAAATGCACGAACGAATACTGAGCGAGAAGGGTTTACAGCATTAAAGTTCGTTTTTTTTTACAGAGTGTCACAAAAAATGTCAGCGCAGCGTTAGCGTCTCCGGAGGGGGGAGGGGGTGAATTAAAAAGTTTGCGGGAGATGGGCCAAAATGGATCTTTTGATACAAAAGGTTGCCGACCCCTGGGCTAGGAGGTCGAGGGGTGGGGCGATGACGTCATGGTTTGCGGTTTCAGTCGGTTTCAGGCGTCCACACGAAACCAAAACGAAACCGGATAGATTTGAAACCACCTCCGAGGGTGGTTTCAGAAGTTTGCGGTTTCGGTCAGCGGATTCGCCGGCTTCGTGTGGACGGAAGGCCGAACCGTACAAGACCTTTGCGGTTTCGCCATGAAATCGGCTTTGTGTGGACGGGGCCTAAATCTCTGCTGATCAACACTATGAATGATGGAAACACACCAGACACACCATGTGAAGTTTTCTAACCCGATTATTGTTATTTATATCCGAGATTATTTAATCTAACCCGATCTAAGATCTACCATGCACCCAAACACGGCGGCGTTTGGGTTTCCTACCTCGGACTCCTAAATCCAGCGCAGCCACAGCGCGTTAGGCGCTTTGAACAATTTTTGTGACACACAATGATCAAGCGTCAAGTTAGGCACGTTACACGCGTTATCCAACGCGAGTAACGCGTTTGGTGTGGCCGTAGCATTAGAGCCTACCAACCGGCTTTGAATGGCTATGAGCTACGTACAGACACATATGATAGACATTCGTAGGGCGTAAGATCATTGCCACGCAAAGTATGGAATTTACCAAAACGTACTTATACTTAGGAATGCGTGTAAATTTAAGCACAGCTCTGGCCATGCTTACGAACAGAATCGTAAGCAAGGAAGCCATTAATCATGTGTCAATTCTAGAGATACGAGCGGCCCAGGTGTTCGAGAAACCCAGACGCTCAAGGCCACAAAAACAAGTGTAATTCCCGAGCGGTAGAATAGCGATATAAAAGAGCAACTTTCGGCGTTAAACTCTTTCATTACCAAGAACGATGTCTCTGCCCTGCTACCAACAGGCTTTGATGCACGTCTCAAACATGAAAAAATGAATGTGTGGTTCCCAGACCTCATCTCAATGTAGATTGAGATGAGGTCTGGCATTAGCCATGCTAGAGCATAGATAGGATAGGGGAACTCATCTTAATGTTAGAAAACCTCAGAATGCGAGATTATCATGCCATAGGATCTATAAAGTCCCATAAAGCCTGTGGGCCTGACCGAATCAGAAGTGAGATGCTTAAACATAGCACAACTGCATTGCATATTGCAATGCTCAAATTTTTCAACCTTGTTCTGTCTTTTTACATAATTCACACATTCATACCAACAGGCCACATATGTCCTTGCCAATTAGAGAGGCTTCTTTCTCATCCTAGGGAGGGATCGTGAGCCTAGGGAGGCGTCCAGCTCATACAGGAAGCCATTCATCATGTCAATTCTAGAGATACGAGCGGCCCAGGTGTTCGAGAAACCCAGACGCTCAAGACCATGTTACGTATTTTAAGTACATAAGCTGCTCCCACATAGCCATGAGGAAGCAGGATCGAACACACAAGCTGCATTACCCTCACATAGCCACTAGGAAGCAGGATCGAACACTTAAGCTGCAATAACTACTCCAGCCACAGATGGCAGCACTTTTAGACAGGGGCGGAGCCATTACGTCACCACGCCCACTTCACATAGGCCACGCCCACTCGACGGAAAAAAGCGCGTGTTTGAGTTGGAGAAGACAGAGACCATAGGTAACCGCGGAGAGAACCGGGCTTATGGTGCGTTTGACTATTCTCTGCGAACCGACTCGGATCTCGGATCTGATGCCACGCCCACACTTCAAGCATTTTATTATTTCGCTCGGTCGTTGGAGGAAAACATGGACGCCACCCGGAAAGCTGTTGTTGCGGTAGCATTGGCAGAGGACCAGGCGATCCAATATAAGTAGGCTATAGGCCATAGTCAAGTCAAGTTTATTTATATAGCACATTTAAAACAACAGTAGTTGACCAAAGTGCTGTACACAAATACAATATATTTGTGTACATAGGCAGAGATACGGACGCAGTAAGGTATTGCAGTAATACGAGTGATTGAAATTACCATTTAAAGCACCAAAGTGGTCCAAGCACAATGAAAACAGTTCATACTTCAAGTCACAATGGGCGCAGCCATCTTGAATTCTGTCTCGGAATTTCGCTCGGTCACCACTGAGTTCAACCGAGATGGCGAGATCGCCGTCCGAGGAAAAGGGGTGTGTTTGTGCGTGTCGCTAGGCAACGTCCTCGGATCTCCGAGACGGATGGATATTTAAACGCACCATTAAGCCCGGGGCTTGAAGCTCACGATATTGTCCCTCACACGCGTTACCCGGGGATTCCACCGGACGCGTTACGGCAACGTTACGGCTACGCCACGTCTTGGCCGCGACTTTAGGCGGCTGCTTGCTTCAGCGTTGGTGTTACGTTGTTGCGCAAAATTTACTCAAAGCAATTCATGCTCCCTTTTATGCGGCGCGTGTTGCCAAGCAATTTACCGGCAGAACAGTAGGTGGAGTAATATGTGGAGTAAAGTTTTTCGTTGAAGACGACCTCGAGAATGACGTCTTTGTCTGTGGGAGTCGTTGGTTTGTTTATGTGCCAGATCATGTGGTAGGTGGCGGTATGAAAACAGGAAATGTGATACTCCAGACAGGAAGTAGTAACCAGACCAGCAGACCAATCACAGCCTTGCAGGCTGCGCGGCTCGCGTAAAAGCTTACGTAAAAAATTACGCAAGTCTAGAAAAATCGCCCGACGCACGCAAGACGTGAGAAGTCGCGCAAGGGGCGCGCAAGGGCCTCTTGCGCTTGCGCTTACGCTTACGTAACTGAGCATAAAACGGCCTTTTGCCCTGCTTGCATTTCCACCGGGCTCGTTTCAGCAACGGCTTGCGGCAAAAATAGAAATGATACGGAATGATAGCGCTGCGGCACGGCGAGCCGCTCCTGGGACGTTGCTGAGACGTTCCGCAGCCGCGCCCGGTGGAAATGGTCTCATTGATTAGAGTGGAACCTATCTGCTGCGGTGACCGCGGCCAAGACGTCCGGTGGAATCAAGCCTTAAGATACAATTCCCTCCCTTAGGCTTCATAGTTACCATACCAAAACATGCCTACTTCAACAAATAAAGTGAGTTAAAAGCGACCAAGGATTGGACCACTTTCTTCCAGAAATAACGCAAGAGCAAAGAAAACAAGTGTAATTCCCGCACATAGCCACAAGAGGTCAGCACCAAGCCACAAACCAAGTTGCAATGCCAAGCATAGCCGCAAGTACTTCATGAAAGGTTAGAATTTCAAATTGAGTGGCCAGAGCGACATGTACTTCAAGCTACAATGCCAATGGGATTCAGACAGTCATTTGGACGTAGAGTGGCTGTGATAATTGACTGTTTCAAAGTTTTTATTGAGAGGCCCTCTAATTTACTTGCCCAAGCACAGACATGGTTGAACTACAAGCATCACCATACTGTAACATTTCTGATTGGTGTTGCACTCCAAGGCTATGTCACTTACATATCTTGTGCCTAGGGGATGTCAATGATAAACAGATCACAATAGAGGAGTGGCCTTAAAAACCTGTTGCCTGGGGATGTTGTCCTAGCAGACCGTGGGTTTAATATTGGTGATAGTGTTGGATTTTACTGTGCTTCTCTACAGATACCTGCATTCACCAAAGGGAAAAAAAAGCTGTCAGCGTACGAGGTGGCAGAAACTAGAAAAATAGCGAATTTGCGTTTCTATGTCTTATAGGCTTCGCCTTTTAAGGCTATCGCTATTGGGTTTTCCCTAGGCGCGAGCCGTAGCACTGAAAATTTGTAATCCAAGGCCGTTTCTCAATTCGCGTACTTGTGCGTGCTCGTGTGCTCGTGAAACGTCATCAGTCGTTGCCCGAGCACTGTTCCAATTCGAAGCACGCATCAAGCGAGTACTGTCGTAAAACCCGGAAGTGTTCTTGATGCGTGCTTGATCCAGGCCCCCAGGATAGGCGCATACTTCCGCAATCCACCAGTGCCCAGAGGCCAAGCCTGGTATTGCAGCTGTTTAAGATGGCTGTGGACGGGGGTCCGTCATTCCAGAAGTAGATATCGCCGTCCACTCCAATACAAGTGGGGAACAGGATTGTGTCTCCGCAAAAAATGTTTGGATATCAATCACAGGGTCATAATTATATTTCTACCCTGTTCTAAAAAAATGTAAGTTTTTTCTTTTCAAAATGCCTCCTCAAGCGTTTTATTGGCCGTTTCTCAATCCCTAGCACGCGTACTACGGACTCGATGACTTGCAAGCACGTAGGCTACTTGGCAAGTCCGTACTTCAAGCACAGACTTGCGAGCACACGAGTACGTACCTGCAATTGGAACAGCAGCGGACTCGATGACGTCACCACCTCTGCTCATCCGTTAACTGTACTACGGCCTCATTTAGGCATATACTACTACTGAACAATATAAACAAATGATATAAAACAAAATCCCAGCCTCTTTCATTTTCAAATAGTATGTAAATATTCTGAATGAATAAAAATTTAAAAGATATGCGAGTCCAGTCATGTGTATAAGCTATACACACACGACTTTATATATATATACATATTTATATATTTATTATTATTATATTATATATTATGTAAATATATCTATAAGTTAACAGTAACTTAAGCTACAGTTGTGCGTCTTCTCCATATTGTCCGCCATCGTACTGCTGCGAGTGCGAAATGCATCCCGGGATTTATAGCGATTGCAAGCACACACGAGCCACCTCCGATGCATGCTTGGTGAAACCATAGACATCTTAGACGGAGCATCGAATGCTACCGCCTACTGGCACTGACGAGACGCGGGGCCGCCATCTTGGAGTGGTCATCCGCTCCACTCAGTGTAATCCGTTTGGCTGGAGCAATGAACTGTCAGTGCATTTAATTAATCATACCTCACTGAATACCACTGATTTTCATGCGTTTTTTTGTCATACATGTAGCTATGATAAAGGCCACATGGTTTGGCGTGTTTTATTATTCAATACTAATTATACCAATGGTACGGTAATGTTAAATCTTGCTTGTGAAAAGTAATCCCCCGATTCCTATTATGGATTGTCCGCCGATTTGAGCAGGAATACGCTGAACAACAGCCCGGCATCCTGTTTCTGCTGCTGTTGCTGCTCCCGGTTGACCACTCCAAGATGGCGGCCGTATTTCTCGCGTCCCAGCAGCCGATGGCCGTTTCTCAATTTGCGTACTTGTGCGTGCTCGTGTGCTCGTGGACTCGTGGACTCGTGAAACGTCATCAGTCGTTGCCCGAGCACTGTTCCAATTTGAAGCACGCATCAAGCGAGTACTGTCGTAAAACCCGGAAGTGTTCTTGATGCGTGCTCGATCTCGCCGTTTCACCGAGCATGCATCGGAGGTGGCTCGTGTGTGCTTGCAATCGCTATAAATCCCAGGATGCATTTCGCACTCGCAGCAGTACGATGGCGGACAATATGGAGAAGACGCACAACTGTAGCTTAAGTTACTGTGAACTTATATATATATTTACATAATATATAATATAATAATAATATATAAATATATATATAAAGTCGTGTGTGTATAGCTCATACACGTGACAGGACACGCATATCTTTTCGATTTTTATTCATTCAGAATATTTACATAGTATTTGAAAATGAAAGAGGCTGGGATTTTGTTTTATATCATTTGTTTATATTGTTCAGTAGTATATGCCTAAATGAGGCCGTAGCACAGTTAACGGACGAGCAGAGGTGGTGACGTCATCGAGTCCGCTGCTGTTCCAATTGCAGGTGCGTACTCGCGTGCTCGCAAGTCTGTGCTTGAAGTACGGACTTGCCAAGTACGTGCTTGCAAGTCATCGAGTCCGTAGTACGCGTGCTAGGAATTGAGAAACGGCTAATGCTCCGTCTATCTATCGCCGTTTCTCAATTCGCGTACTTGTGCGTGCTCGTGGACTCGTGAAACGTCATCAGTCGTTGCCCGAGCACTGTTCCAATTCGAAGCACGCATCAAGCGAGTACTGTCGTAAAACCCGGAAGTGTTCTTGATGCGTGCTCGATCTCGCCGTTTCACCGAGCATGCATCGGAGGTGGCTCGTGTGTGCTTGCAATCGCTATAAATCCCAGGATGCATTTCGCACTCGCAGCAGTACGATGGCGGACAATATGGAGAAGACGCACAACTGTAGCTTAAGTTACTCTTAACTTATAGATATATTTATATAATATAATAATAATAATAATATAAGATTATATATATATATATATATATATAAAGTTGTGTGTGTATAGCTCATACACATGACAGGACACGCATATCTTTTCAAGTTTTCAAGGAATTGAGAAACGGCCGGTGTTCAGCATGGGCCGTTTCTCAATTCCTAGCACGCGTACTACGGACTCGATGACTTGCAAGCACGTACTTGGCAAGTCCGTACTTCAAGCACAGACTTGCGAGTACGTACCTGCAATTGGAACAGCAGCGGACTCGATGACGTCACCACCTCTGCTCGTCCGTTAACTGTGCTACGGCCTCATTTAGGCATATACTACTACTGAACAATATAAACAAATGATATAAAACAAAATCCCAGCCTCTTTCATTTTCAAATAGTATATAAATATTCTGAATAAATAAAAATTGAAAAGATATGCGTGTCCTGTCATGTGTATAAGCTATACACACACGACTTTATATATATATTTATATATTATTATTATATTATATATTATATAAATATATATATAAGTTAAGAGTAACTTAAGCTACAGTTGTGCGTCTTCTCCATATTGTCCGCCATCGTACTGCTGCGAGTGCGAAATGCATCCTGGGATTTATAGCGATTGCAAGCACACACGAGCCACCTCCGATGCATGCTCGGTGAAACCTTTATTATGTCCATGGGTGAAACGTTGAGATCGAGCACGCATCAAGAACACTTCCGGGTTTTACGACAGTACTCGCTTGATGCGTGGGGACTCTCTAAATCGACGCCACTTCGACCTGGGCGGGACTTTACGTCCTACGTCACTCGCTATGGGTGTGCATGTGTGCGCGTAGCAGTCACTCGCGATGGGTGTGCATGTGAGAAAGGTTTTGGCTTTTAGTGTCTATGGGTTGGTAATAACGGTTCTGATGATTTTTCTGATGGAAAAGTGGTCTTTTATTTCCATAATCTTTGTTCAGTGAACGCATAAACCCGTTTGTTAGTTAGCAGTTAAACAAAATGCGATCTCTTTGTTTACAGTTACCAACGACCAACGTTTAAAGACTGATGATTGGGGGTTCGATTCCCTAGTGATGCAAGGTTTTTTCTTTCATTTTGGACTGCACACACATCGCGAGTGAAGGATACTCGCACAATGTACACACATCACTGTCTTTACAATTTCTAGGCAACCGAAGTTTGAAGATTGTCAAGTGGTTAACTTTTGAACTAAGACCTGATGGGTTAGTGGTCAGAGAACAACTCATTGATGCGGGGAGAAGGGGTTCGATTCCTTAATGAAGCTAGCTTTTTTCTGCTCACAAAACATCAACAAGTCAGCAGTGTGGTACAGGGTGATCATTTCTGATATACAGTACAAAGGCTGAAACTATTAGCCAGGAGTGGGAAAGATGCAGACGCAGACGTGGGAAGCAATAAGACACACCAACACTCAGTTGCCTGTTGCAAAGTGGTTCAGAGTTTAATAGAAATAGTTAGGGTTAGCTGGTATGGCGTTATCTGGTATGGCTACTCTAATGTTAGCTTAGTTCGTGTTGTTTCGTCATGTCATTTGTTGAAATATAGCCTATCATCACAGACTGTAGGAATGTCACCCACCCTCCATCGCGTACGACACTGACGCTCGTAATCCAGTGTAGTGCAAGGGAGTTCGTGCACAGATCCCTGAGACAAACGGCTACGCGCACACATGCACACCCATAGCGAGTGACGTAGGACGTAAAGTCCCGCCCAGGTCGAAGTGGCGTCGATTTATGCCGCTTTTCCACCGCACATGTAGCTCGACTCGACACGACTCGACACGACACGACTCGCAGCACGGGTGCTTTTCCACCGCAAATAGTACCTCCTGGACGTGGGCGGGGTCGGCTGTGCGAAAGGGCCGTGACGTATTTTTTGTGTACGCGACGCAAACAACACATACGCAACCCACACATGGACAGAACCCACATAACAACAATGGAGGACATCGATCGCATTACTATTATTAGCTGGCATGTTGAAGAAGTTGGAGAAGTGGAACATGTTGGCTGCGGCGCTGCTATGGATGTTACCAGCATGGTTGCCATGTCGCTCTCGTGACTTCGTCACACTCTCTGGCCAATCAGTCGCCGGCCGTCTGCCGACGTCACCTTTTAGCATCGGCTCAGCTCGCTTGGAACCTAGAGCGAGTAGGTACTAGAAAAAGCAGCCACTTCAGGTACCAGATACCATGGTACCGCGGTGGAAACGCAAAAAATGCGAGCTGAGTCGAGTCGTGTCGAGTCGTGTCGAGCTGGTACCATGCAGTGGAAAAGCGGCATTAGAGAGTCCCGGGCTGTTTCCCAAAGTGAAGGTTACAGCCTTGCTAGGACGCGTCCTTGCTAGTCGCGTCCTATGGAGATGAGACTAGAGTGCTAGCTCGAGTGCTTCCTAGCGTTTGTAACGTCTGACTTTGGGAACGACTTGGTAGTGTGGAAGCGCTTCCGCTTCCGCTTTTTAATACTGCGTGTCCGCTTGTAAACACATGTGCGCTTATGAATAAAACATGGCAGCAATCAAGCTGATCGATATTTATTTGACTTTTGTCTGTTATGAATGCGGTCATGTCTCCTTCGCATGGAGCCTCTTTGGGGAAGTCACAAAAGCTTTGTTGTGGTTGATCGAATTGTCTTTATTAAAAAACTATAAAACTAAGTGAAATTGTCTGAGAACTTAATTCATGCATCACATTTACAGTACGGTTGATTACTATTATGCAGGGGGAAAAAGACAAAGAAAGAGATGCTAAACGTGTATTTATTTGGATATATGATCTGATTCATTCATATATGCCTACAATCTACCAGTGCTTTGAACACATAAGCATATCATATAAAATACAATTATATACGTTCATTAAAAATTACAAACATTGCAAATGATCGGTTGTGCATTCATTTTACAACATTGGATAGTGGCACTATCCCTTCCACCGGCAAACAAATGTTTGTGCGCCACCCTAAGGTGCACAAAAGCCTCCGTTTGCTGGGCTGACCCTAAAAAAAACGTAAAACATAAATAGGTATACATAAATAATGTAATCTTGTGAGCGAGTAAATTGACATTGGTGACAGTGGTGTTTAACACCAGCTACGTCCATGCAAAATATAGCAACGTATCATTAAGTTGCAAAAACGTTTGAAAAGTGGCACAGGCCTTTAGGCTTGATTATTTGCATTAACATGATGAATCTATAAAAAGCAATACGGCACAAAATATTTCTGAAAACTAATATAACTTCACTTCGTTTGAACGTGTACTTCTCTGCCATTTTCAAGAACCCGCCCAGTGAACGCAGAGGATTGTGGGTAGTTTTGGCTCGTCTAGGATGCAGCGATGCATCCTTGAAAAATCTCGGAATTCTCAAAAACGAAGGACCCGAAAAGGGGGCGTATTTCGAGTGTCCTCAACATTGGAACAGTGCTTGTCGGCGTTCAATGACGTAGCGTCCTTAAAAGGGCGTCCTTAAGTTACTCTTAACATATATATATTTATATAATATATAATATAATAATAATAATAATAATATAAGATAATATATAAATATGTATACATATAAAGTCGTGTGTGTATAGCCAGAGAATGTCTAATATGAGGAGAACTGGCACTCGCGGGTTAGTTCCGGTTTTCTGGACTGGTTGCAGTAATAATCTTTGACCACGCGGGGCGCTCGTAGGCGAGTCCAGAATGAATGGGAGCCAACGGGGTTTTATCCTCAGAATCCACTTTTCTCACGATGTAATTTTTTGTCAAGTAATTTGAAAGTTGCTATCAAAGGGTGGGGCTAAGATAATAAACTCAGCTGAATATTGCATTTTTTAAGGTCACGTATCTGTTCTAAAAAGGCGTTAAAAACATGCAATGACGTCACACACTGTAATACTGTCAGAGGTACTGCTTTACGGCAGTTTCTAAAGCACTTCCCTTTTCCCGCAACGATAACACCAGCTGTTGGAGGTAAGGCTTTTTTTTGCTTGATACCCTGGTTACAGAGTTTTAGTGAGCTAATGTAAAAAGAAAAAAAAGCACAAATGTTTTACATATGTATGTTACTTACAGAGAGTGTTTTTTCTAATCCTCACTAGTTTTAGTAACGATTATGAGCCATTTCTTTCTCCTAAAATAGAAACCTGGATTAGAATCATAATTTTAAGACTGCATCAATTTAGTTTACATCAGTAAACAATCTGCTAGAGAGCAGTGTTCTGTTCTCCTCATGCCTCTTCCTTTCTTGATCTCTACAGTCGGACCTTGATGCTGTGACAACGGACAAGTCTTCTTCCTCTGTCCTTTTCCCCTGCCTCTGTTCAGTATGTTCAGTGTTGTTAAATCCTTTCTCTTTTTTTTTTATTAGTTACTGTTCTTATTGTGTTCTTGTTAGTGTGATGTTTGAATAAACTTGCCTGTTGCAATGTTGGTATAATGTTTGTATCATTACTGTTATACAACTGTTACTGTTTCAATGTGACCCAGACCATATTTCTCATTTAACAAACATGTGTAGCTTATAATGTGTTGCATCGCAGAGCAATTATATTCAATGGCTTAAAACAAACCCATCTGTAAAGATCAGTGAATGCATAGAAATCAATGACAAGTGGTGTAGATGGTTTTCCCTCTGTGCAAGGTCATTAGCCCAAGTCCTACAAAAAAATAAAGACTGTAATAGCAGATGTTGAAGTTGTTAAATCGTTAACTAACCATTTGTATGGAACAATCGGTTAAGGTGAGTTAAGTGCTTGAGTCTCGACACTTTAGAGAATGTCTGGCGCGCAACTTGAATAAGCCATGTGCGATATTTCCCGGGCTCCACCGCAACTTTCCTTACCAGGTGAAGCCTCAGGTAGACTAGGACCATTCATACAGGAGCAAGCAAGAACGTTACCTTTTTCTGTCCTTGGGAAACGAAAAGACGGACAATCCGTTTCCACTGTAAGTGCAGTTTATCATTGCACATTTACGAGGCATTTCTTTTTTAAACTATCTTTATTTTCGAAAAATAGACAATGACAGAATAAATGATATTGAGCGGTATATTGACTGTATTATTTAAGGTGGTCATACCGTACCTACCATGTATATAACACATTGAACATTGAACACAAGAAATGGAAGAAATTCCATTTATGCCCATGTACTTTCACCATACATACTATCTAAAAAATAAAAGGGCCTGCAGGAAAATATAAATACAGAACGCAAAAATTGAGTTAACACGTTTCTGATTGCTCTTCAGCTTCAGATGCCGTAAGAGGGGTCTCTGGTCGTAATCAGTCGCAAGTCCGTCCCTGACCAATCAGCATTCATTAACAGAATGCTAGCGTGTATGGCCAACAACGGCCCAAACTGTAAGAAATCGAAAGGACATAAGTACTCACTCATTTGAACCTCTATATTGAACTTGCGGAATCTACAATAAAATTTGCGATATTTCAACGACAAGCAGGTGAAAGAGGCATAATTAGCCGTCTAGCCCCATAGACTCCCATTCAATCTGGACTCGCCCGCGATCACCCCCAGTGGATGTCTCATGGAACTACAACCAAAATCGGTTCAATGGGGCGTATAGGGAGTGCCCAGGCTCTTCGTAGACGGGCTCTGCTTAGACTATTGCGAGCAAACTCACGCTGCGTCGCAAAAATATTTGCTTTGTAGTGAACGCACAGTAAGCCACTTCCTTTCGTTTGCATGTCACCATGTGGGCCACTGCTGTGGCTTTCAAACACGCATTCTTCCCGATAATGCTATTCACGGTAAGTTCTCTTCTTGGTTATGTTATTCACGCTAAGTTCAAATTTTATATATAAATATCAGTGTGGATTATTTATTAAAAAGCCACAATACTATGGTCCTTGGAACCCTAAACAGTGTCACATCCAACTTCCTTACATAAATTCAAATTTTCAAGTCTAAGAAAATGTGTTTGATCTAAACTATATCTTCAGAATTAATTAACATTGAGTGCAGATTCATAAGAAAATATATATTCTGAAAAGAAACTATGCATCTATGATTTCATTGGAATATTTGGCATTTGGTTAAAAATTATGACTAATAAAGCATTAATCTATAAAAGCGGTTGATTCAAACCGCTTAATGTCAGAATTGGATACATTCAGAGCATGGGGAATATATATGCTCAATATTGATCTGCCTGCAATCGGGCCTTCATCTATTATTTTTTATATTCATGTTTAATTTACTTTTTTACGTCTCTCTGTCTGGTGACTCCGGTCTGGCTTCGAATAAAATAAGACAATGATCCGAGAGTTCTTTGTCATAGACAATTTCCACATTGCGAATAGCCACATTCCAGGTGAGGACCAGGTCCAGTGTGTGTCCCCCTGGATAACGTGTTCCCCCTTGGGTATGTTGATTCAGACCCCAACTATCCAACAGGTCATAAAACGTTTGGCAAGAGGGATCCTCGGGGTTGTCCATGTGGATATTGAAATCACCTGTGATGATGACGTGGTCATACCCCTCCTCTTTCAAAATGCGCAGCAGCTCTTGGAAGTGGCGTACAAACTCACCAAAATTTGCCTTTATTTTTTTGGGAGAAATGTACAAGTTGACCAGGACGACGGGAACTTCCCACTTGTCGTTTTCCAGGACCATGGCCACAATATCAAACGCTGGTTTGAAAATTGGGCTAAAACATATTCTTTCCTGTTCTTTTTCCTTTTTTTCATCCTTGTATTGGATGGCCACGCCGCCATATACTGTGCCCTCCACGCCGCGGACGGGCTCATCCTGTCCGGCCTCATGGTGGAACTTAAAGGTAGAGGGACTAGCGGCCGAGAGCACCGTCTTGTAATTTGAAGGGTTTAACCAGGTCTCCGTGGTGCAAAGGAAGTCTAATTTGTTGTTTTCGATGATTGCTAGTACCTCATCAATGTGTTTGGACATGGACCTGACATTGAGAAGCGCACCGCGCAAATAGCCTTCCCCGTCGCTACTCTCCTCGTCGCTCTTGACGTCGGTAGTGCTGTCCTCCTCGCTCTCGCTCTCGCTCCCCAAGCTGCTGACAGTGGTGCCGCTTTCGCTCTCGTCGCCGAAGCACTTTCTGCGTTTTACATGATCCTTCTGGCTGGGACGTGCGGACGAGTGAGGCTCACCTGTCGTGAAAGAAAAAATATATATATTTATTTTATATTATATATATTATTTTTTGTATGCTTATCTGTACTATAAGTACAAGTTATGTACGATTTCAATCATTTCAATTTCATTATTACCAAAATCGCTGAATTTGCTTGTTTCATGTTCAATTGGAGCGGCAAACCGTGAGGTGCGGCAGAGGTAGGGGAGACCATGGGACAGTTGTAACACTTTTTGCATTTTTTAGCAATAAATCAAAAACCATTTACACTGGAATAACCAATTTGTTATATTATAAACTTCAATCTGTCATCTACTGAAACATGGTATTTAAGTGGTTTTATGAAAATATGTACAGGTTGCAAAATTGATTTTAATACAGTCTCACCCACTGTTACAACCATCCCAGTGTATAGGGATGGTTGTAACACATGTCAGGGACGGTTGTAAAATGTCCAAAATATATGTAATTAGTCAATCATATACTCAATATTACTTACATTTCATGTTATTGTTATTATTAATTATTATATTTATTAGTAATGATTAATGATTATTAATGTATTGTATTTATTTGTAATGATTACCTTTTCTTTTCATACTACATGACAAAAAACAACTCTGGGATGTGTTTGGCCCTGGCTCTTCTTCTTGTAAAATCGATACAGGGTCACATGGCAAATGCCATATGATTTGGCCACTGACCTTACTGACTTTCCCTGTGTAATATCATTGGAAGCCCTCTCCAGCAAAGGAAATGGGACTCCCCTGTTTGTCTTCCTCTTTCTGATGTTTGGCATGCTTTAATGTTAACTCAGGATTCAGATTCAAAAGCTGTGATGCACATGAAACATTTAAAGGCACCCAGTGCAACTTTATGTAAACATTCAATGAAAAATAAACATTCAATTTCTAGTCTTTTTTACACGTAGTAAGTTTCAATAACTCCATACCATTACATATCGACATTCAAGGAGCAAAGATGAGACGTCGTTGTGTGGTGAGAACTGATAGAAAATCGTAAACAACAACAATCGCCGGTGGGGAGAAGCCATTTTTCCATTGACTGGAAGCCTGCTTTATTTATTGTAGGTTACAAAAAATAAAGAAAATGGCGGCATTGTTGTTGTTATCGATTTTGTATCAGTTCTCACCACACAACGACGTCTCATCTTTGCTGCTTAAATGTCGTTATGTAATGGTATGGAGTTATTGAAACTTACTACGTGTAAAAAAGACTAGAAATTGAATGTTTATTTTTAAGCCTCGAAAGTTGCACTGGGTGCCTTTAAGACATAGGCTACCACGCAACAATGATCGACAAGGAACACATGGCAGGAACAAGGAAGTACAAAACACTAAACAGGAAGTAAACAATGGGAAACAGGATATGTATTATATGAATTAATATTATTAGTATTATTATTTGCAATGCACAGTGTACATTTTACTTTTAACTTGCACATTAATACCAACATCTGCATCTCTATACCTAACCCTAGCTAGTTTTTAAAATATAAATGAAACTTCGTTCGTCATACTGGGACGGTTGTAACAGGGCGTTACAACTGTCCCAGTATGACGAACCATGTTTTGATCTCATGTCAACTGGCTTGACTGCTAGTTTGACACTTGATAGCCATGTATATTTTTAGCTTACAAAACAGGGATTCTAATAATACTTGTTTGAATTCGTAGACATTTTATCTTTGGACAGCATCCAAAAAAGAACATCGGGAAGAAAAGTGTTTTTTTGACCTCAAAAACAGACTTTGCTTTATAGCGCCCCCTGTAGGTTTCAAATGCGACTCCCGTTTTCGCAAGTAAGGAGGGAAACTTTAAATGTGCACAAGCACAGTGAGTTTCGTCATCATAGCTGGTTTCTGATTGGAGGAATTCACAGTGTTACAACCGTCCCCTAACTGTCCCTGGTCTCCCCCTGGCTGCCTCACCACACTGTAAAAGCAAGAGGTGAGGCAGCCAGTACCTCCGCACTGAAGGAACTCAGAATGGACTTCATTTACAAGTAAAGGTGCATACACTGATGCAAATACTGCAGTAAATCCTTCTATTTGTATTGATGGAGTATGTTATTAATTAGCAATTGTGGAATTGCGATGGCAAATTAAGAACAAATGGAGCAAAATGGGCATTTTCTCTGAGCCGCTATAAATTTAACGTTCTTCCTTGGACAAATATTTACCCTAACTGTGTGTGCGTGTGTGTGTGTGTGTGTGTGTGTGTGTGTGTGTGTGTGTGTGTGTGTGTGTGTGTGTGCGCTTTGCATTCTGAGAATGAAATCGACCTTCCCTTTTAATTCTATGTTTTAGACCAGTTAAAACAAAGCCATTAGAGGAACTACATAGTCAGTGTGTGTGTGTGTGTGTGTGTGTGTGTGTGTGTGTGTGTGTGTGTGCAAGCGTGTGTATAGAATGTCGATATGGAACACAACCAGTAGTCAATGTGCAAGCTGCCAACTGAATGGTGAATTTAAGCTACTCTATTGGGTTCGTATATGATTATCTCTAAATCTGACTCTGAAAAAGTCCGGGCCTCACCGGCCAAAAATCTCACCGCACGTCACTGGCTGGTTCTGATTACTCTGGTTACCTTGATGATTGTTTGTCGCCTGGTTTGTCTGCTGGTTCATCAGTTCAATGGCCATTTCCTCCCTGAGAATGAACAATAGAAAGACGTGAATGTGTACAACAGGGTCATTTAATAAACCAAAGTTGCGATATCTCCTCCGGCTCCATAGCCTCTCTGTCAGGACAACCACTGCTGAATGATGGAAAATGTGTCACTGCGCCGCTGATTTGATCGCATGGCAGGATAGTTGCCACCGAAACCCAGTTTGTAACATTCATAATACTTCACTACACCACATAAGGTTCAACCTAAATGTGGATTTTGTGCTCAATTGGTCTGTACAACTTACACACATAAAAACAAAACAATAAAAAGATGTGTCCCCCTCCCGGCCCCGACTAGCCCCCCCCCCCCCCCCCCCGATTCACACTGGCTGTCTCGCTCAGTGTCCACAACCTTACCGTTTTTAAAGGCCTGTGTCTCACTTGGTATTGCTCTCTCTATAATAGCTCTGGTAGATGTAGGTTGAGTAGTTACGCAGGAATTTCTAGCCGTTATATATTTATGTATTTGTTGAATTACAAAATTACAATGTGATTTGAAGAATTTAATGCTTTTTAAGATTCAGTTACGTTTTATAGTTAGTCACTAAAGATTAAGCGTGGTTCATTTGTTTTACTACACATTTAAGTTTGTTTTACTACACATTTAAGCTATAATTATGCATCGGCAGAATTTGATAGGAAATGAAGGACATCCTTAATTCTGAAATCCTTTATATTGAAAATGATAAAAGATGGACCTCAAAAAAAAGAATAATTTAGAAAAAAGTTCTGTTGTCTGTAAAGCATTATCTGACGTTGCATCATTGGATTTGAGCAACATAATAACTTACTCTTTATACATTCCACTGGCTCCCACGTGGAATGTTCCTTCCAATTCAGATGAATCCATGTCTCTTACTTTTTCACTTTTTGCTGCTTGTTCTTCAGATTTAGGTTTGTTAGATTGAGCTCCATTTCCTGAGCCGCTATTCCCCTCAGTGAAGTTGTGGCAGAATTGAGCAAAACTGTCGAACAGAAGGCGAATGGGGCCACCGCTCGCAGATGTGGCAAACCCTGGTGCGCCAAACCCCATCCCGTCAGTCGGTGGTGATCTTTCGTTGTATCAAGAGCTTGATGAAAAAACAAAACAAGGAACCAACCTGCAGCTTCCGATGAAAATAAGCTTTTTGTGTATTTCCTCAACACAAATAACAGAGAACACAGGAGAAGACAAGGTTCACTCTGTAAGAGGGTCTGCGTGTGAGTGCTCTGGGTTCATGAGCAGTAACTTATATGACAAGAAATACAGAGGGGAGGGGGGAGCAGGTCTGCTCCCCCCTCCCCTCTGTATTTATTGTAAATACAGAGGGGAGGGGGGAGCCGGTCTGCTCCCTCCTCCCCTCTGTATTTATTGTAAATACAGAGGGGAGGGAGGAGCAGACCTGCTCCCTCCTCCCCTCTGTATTTATTGTAAATACAGAGGGGAGGGAGGAGCAGACCTGCTCCCCCCTCCCCTCTGTATTTATTGTAAATACAGATTTACAATAAAAAAGGAGCAGACCTGCTCCCCCCTCCCCTCTGTATTTATTGTAAATACAGATATTATTTATATTAAATACATGTATTTATTGTAAATACAGAGGGGTAGAATGGCGCGGTAAAAGTGCTAAACCGTACGGAATCCGTGCGGTTTGGCAGGAACAACGCCACATGTTGTTGTGTAGTGTGAATCACGGGACATTTGTTTGTCACGTGACTTTTGGCACTAATTTTTCCGCCTTGCTGATCCGTGCGCAAATGCATTCCGATCCACGCGCAGCTTTCGTGCTCCGTACTTGTAGAATTGTTTTGTGTACTTGAAGGATTTTTTTGTGTAAAACATACTGTATTTGTTTCTGAAGCAAAATGCATTAGTTTGTGAATGATGTTTTGTATTTGCAAACCACACTGAGCGTGTGTGTGAATAATTGTGCGTGAGTAAAACACGTTTTGTGTGCGTGTGAATCGTTATGCGTGAGCAAAACACGTTTTGCGTGTGTGCCTGGGTTTTGGCATGATTCTAACTCCATACCATACACCGGCGCCGCAGCGCAGCGGCGCGCATTTTACGCGCGTCAAAAGCCGCCCCTAGTACCAACAGGAGGCGGCGCGACGGCCGCGCTGCAGTATAAAATCAGGAAGTCACCTGTCAATCAACGGCAGCAAAGAGACAAAACGCTGTCAAGGAAAATGGATTAATTGCCTGATTCACGTCTTTGTTAGCACTCCGTAAAAGTAGTCCGGTAAGCGTGTCCGGTTGCTAAGCGACGGGACATGGGTGTTTATTAATGACGTGTTCGCGTATCGTAGAAAATTGTAAATGAGTAGGCTACTATTAGTACTTTTGCAGGCTGAACGTTAAAATACTTCTTAACTTAGAGAGACCACTCTCTCCCACCAGTCTTTGCTGCGGACTCGCTTCCAAATTCCTCTTGTTTGCGACGGAGCTGGGGGTAGATATAATTTGATCTGACGAGAAATTGACATAGCTGCGCTGTCCTCCTCCTTCTTAATTGAAGGAGCAGGCAGAGAAAAGCACTCTTCTCTGCCCACTCTTCTCTGCCTGTGCTTTCATTAAAATCAAATTTTAAATCCCCGATAGTGATAAGACATCCATTTTGTCGCCGCCGGTCCAGAGATGTGTCAGGTGTGCTCGAGAGACATAACGGACACTTTTGTTACTGCCATGTAGTAGGCCTACATTCGGATCACATTTTAGGAACAGATCTATGCCGCATAGAAATCTATGCGGATCAGATGTGCCATGTAAACGCGGCTACTGTCGCTGGGGCTGATCGAGGACTGCAGGTGGACGGGGCGTGCCACCCAACTTCGTCCCAGCCGTCGACGGGCCACTCTGTTCTTATCTTGTGTGCTGCCGCAGGGTCCAAGGGTCAGGATGCACAGACGTCAAACTTAGGCTGCTTTTTGAAAAATATGCTGACATGCACAGTACACATGTACACCATCGCTCAGTGTGCATAGGGATCAATGTAAGTTCAAGGTAAAGCTGTGACCTGGAAAAACGTGTTATGTAAATCAACATTTTATGTAAGTCTGACTTTGTATTATGTAAGGATTGGGTATATAAGGAGCAGGACGAGAATCATTCGGCAGTGTCTTTGCAAACTTCACTCGGCTTCGTGGTTGCTTGTTCGCGGGTAGCAATGAAGACTTCTGTCATACTTGATCCGGAGTCCTCGATTCCTCAAGCTATCTTAGTTTAGTTGAAGTGATAGAATTCGGTTATTTTCTACCACAACGTAGGTGATTTAAGTCATAAAACTAGGGGGGTCGCTAGCAATTGAAAACATTCAGGGCTGTAGCCCAGAAGTTAGAGTCCTTTTAAGACGGGGGTTCGGGGAGAAAATTCAGACTATCTGGCTGATGAACATGCAATTGTAATGTAGTTTGAGAAGGAAAGGAAAGGATTGTCATGTCTGACTCACGTCGGGGAAGGCCTACTGAGTAGGTTAATGTTTACGTTAAGGACAGGAAATTGCACACCAGAAGCCAAAATTAGACATTGGAATAGCCCAGGGCCGGTGTTTCAGTTCAAGTCGTAACCGTGTTAACTGGTGACCATCAGCCGAATGCGTCACTTGTTGTCGTGGCTACGCCAGCTGTTGGAAATCTGGAAAAGATTCGTAGCTGTCCTTGCGAATGCCTCTTTGATTTGTTTTCAATAAAATGTCCAAAACATATCCATCTCATTCGTATTTGGAGTCTAATTGGAGGAAACTTGTCACGTAGAACCATTTTAAGCCGAAATAAATGGAAAATTGGTGTTTGTATTTCAATAATAAATATGGATTCAAACTCATAAAATTTTGGGGGAAAAATATTTCAAGATGAGATTCCATTCCATTGTGCCGTTGAGCCAGAGACTTGATCAGCTGCAGTACTAAAAAACACAACTAGTCTTCTTCCTAAGAGCAGGAGGCAGCCAGATCAACTTGTGACCCGACTGTCCATGCTATTATAGACCATGGTATTTGTCTCGTTTACAAAAAGAAGAGGCCATTACACCAGTTATTCAAAACCTAATGTTGTGTTTCCCTCCACTGCCTATAACCCAGCCAAAAACACTGTTATGCGCTCTTTCGCTACCATTTCGGTCGCCTGATGTGGCGTAGTCTCTTGCTCTGGATCGTCTCTTAGCAAAGCAGCGAGCTCGAGAATCAATGTGACGCAAGGCAGTATCACTCTGAGACACAACGTTTATCAGATCAACAAAGCATACCTACAGATCGTCCAAGGGATGATAGGTCTATCGCCCCTGACTAGTTATTTCAGTAAAGTATACGAGCGAAGTGGCAATGGATAGAAATGGCCATGAGACTGTTCTGGTAATACCGACCTTACCAAAACATTACCCTATACTTGACTTCCCTAAATCCTTTAACAGATGACCTGACAGAACTTGTTTCTGTGGGGAAAGGGAAACTGGGGAAAGCAGCACCTCAGAGGTGCCTTCAACATCCTTACTGTAGGCTACTGACAGCGATATATTCTTGTTTCTCTTTCTTCTGACAAATGTACTTATTGGAAGTCGCTTTGGATAAAACCGTCTGCTAAACGCCCTGTAGTACCCACTCATAAAAGCGCTATATAAATGCAATAAGTCGTTTGTTCCAAAAGCATAGTCTTTCTCTGTTTGTTGAGATTTGTAATTTATCAATGTATTCGGACGATCTCTGCTTCTATATCTGAAAATATGCATATGTGTCATTCCCATGTCGTTTTATTAATGAATCCTTGTGAGTGATTGTGTCATATTCTTATTTTAACCGTGCCACTTTTCTGCTCAGGCTACTTTACTGAAATAACTAGTCAGGGGCGTTAGGCTTATAATCCCTTGGACGATCTGTAAGTATGCTTTGTTGATCTGAATAAACGTTGTGTCTCAAAGTGATACCGCCTTGCGTCACATTGCGTTGCTTAATGCAATTAAGATTAAACAATTGCATTGCTTAATCCGATCTAGCTGTCCCATGTAAACGCATTCATTTCTGAAATCGCTGCTTTGCTTACAGAGACATCCAGTGAAAGGGGACACATCAGGCGACCAAAATGATAGAATGAGCGCATTAGAGTGTTTTTGGCTAGTTTCAAGCAGTGGGGGGAAAGCAGCGCTGAAGCAAACATTTTTGGTCAGCCACCCAATTTCTTCCATGGAAATAAGAGAACAAGCAGGTTTGTATTAACTACTTGGTGACTATCTACAGCTCTGCCGCTGTTTTGCCTGATTCATATGTGTGCATTTGTTACAGGAATACAGAGAGATCCGCAGGAAGAAATATTTGGAAGGGATAGAACGATGAGAATCTACAGAGATGGCTTTCTGGAAATGATAAATTTTTTCTTCGATAGAAACATCATCGATATCGAAGAGCTGTTTGAGCTGTGGGACTATATCACAGATCATTATGGCGTAGAGGGCGACTTTGACAGACATTCCCTTGAATACGATCTTCTCATTGAAGCCATTATAGAATCAAAAAAATAGTGGGTCTTTCTCGAATTTAGCTTTGGAACTTATCGGTTGTTGACCAGAGAAGATTGTTAGTTGCCAGTATGTGCAACTATAATGTGCAAGTATAATGATAATTGCTTTTTAACAAACTGAAGATTTGTGTGTGACAATGACAAAGGTAGCCTACTTTAAATGTAAATATTTTGGAAGTCCCGCTTCCCGCCCGTCTTGTGGACCAGCTGCACCTCCGTGATGACGATGTCGTGGCTCACCGCCTTGCACATGTCGTACAGGGTCAGCGCCGCCACGGCCACCGCCGTCAGCGCCTCCATCTCCACGCCGGTGCGGCCCGTGGTGCGGCAGCTGGCGGTGACCACCACGGCGTGGCGCGCCGGGTCCAGCTCCAGGCCCACCGAGGCGTGGTCCAGGGGCAGCGGGTGGCAGAGGGGGATGAGCTCCGCCGTGCGCTTGGAGGCCATGACGCCTGCCAGCTGCGCCACGGCCAGCACGTCGCCCTTGGCCAGCTGGTTGTCCCGCAGCAGGCGGAAGGCGGCGGCGCCCAGGAGAATGGTGGCGCGTGGGCGCCTTCCCCCCCACGTCCACCATCGCGGCGCGGCCGTCCACGTCTGTGTGCGTCAGCCGGGCGGCGGTGGCGGCAGCGCCGCCCGCGTCCGCGCGGGCTGCTCCGGGGCTCTCGGCCTGGGGCGGGACCTGGGCTTGACCTTGGCGGGGGGCTGGAGGCGGGTCTGTGGTACAATCTGAGGCTGTGGTTGGAGGGGAGGGGGGCTTTGCTGTTCTGAAGTAGCATGCCGGAACCGGAATACCCCGGGGTACCGAGAGAGAGGCTGCGCGCGGCGTGGGAACCCGAGGTTTGTGCGTACCTGAGGCGGGCCGTGTCCGTGCCACTCGCAGGCCGTGGGCGTGCTTGAGAATGTGTGAAGGCGTTGTTGGGGGAGTTAGATACATGAGGGATATCGCTAGGGTTGGGCATCGTTTGAATTTGAACGATTCCGGTTCCGATTCCGATTCCTCGTTTCGATTCCGGTTCCTAACGATTCTCGATTCCGATTCTCTTAAGAGGCAGGGTCAAAAAAGTTTACATGTTTTAAATGAGCTAGCTAACCAGAGGTCTTTCTGGATGAAATAGTCTGAACTTCTCCATGAATTTGAATTCAATGACATTTTTATTTTTTATGAACTTCATTTTGAATTTCTCACAGGGCTGTTTTCAACTAGGTAGTATATAGATATCAAATCTATGAAATAAATATAAATGTTATGAATTTTCTTTACACAGAGGTACACTTTTCACAAGATAGTTTAATTCACTTTTGAAAACTTCCAATTTAGACATCCTGCAGGTACTTAAACATTGAACTGAGCTCCAACTGATGGGCTAACCTGGTGCAGATAATATCGAACAAACAAAGAGGAACAACTTGTACAACCTAGCCCAGATTAGCAGCAGGTACAGTATAAAATCAGAAACAGTTCTTGTTTAGGAAAATGATCATATCTGCCTTCTCGGGCAGTAGGCGTGAGCGTTCTGGACAGATAGTGTCTCCTGCAGTGGAGAACACACGTTCGCTGGGCGTAGATGAAGCTTGAACACATAAATATGAGAAAGCAAGATCTGCCAGCAAAGGATACGTTTTTCGTATCCTTGGTATTTGCATTTGAGTTGACCAACCGTTTACGTATTTGTTGCTTACCCGATAGTGCGGTGCTAGGGTGAGGGTCGGAGCCGGAGGTAGAGGCAGCGGAGGAAGTGGCAACGGAGGATGGCCGGCGCAGCGCGTCAAAGACGGGGCACTCAGTTATCTGTACACCATGACCCCGGAGATGTTTGATCATGTTGGTGGTACACCCGCCTTTGCACGATATAATTGTTTTGCAAATGTTGCACCGAGCCGACTTGTCATTTATTTTAGTGAAGTTAAGCCACACTTTCGAGCGCCGCCGCACCGTTTCCATGTTTACGCACGCACACACAGTTTGGCGGGTTCTCCGGAAGCTTCTTCTTCGTTAGTGTTCGGCGGCTTCTTCTTCCGGTCAGCGGACTGGGCATCGAAACTAGGAATCGAAATTTTAAAATTTGAACGATTCCGGGAGAACCGGAATGTTAGTCCCGGTTCCATTCGATGCTCGATGCCCAACCCTAGATATCGCTGGGGTCATAAGAAGGGGCGGGTGCTGATTTTTGAATACCGACGGCCCCTCCTTCATCAGCGACCCGGGATAAGCCGTCAAAGCCGTCTGGAAGGCACCAAAAACCGATTGGATCGGAGACTCTGGCGGGGAAACGGGCTACTGTCATGGGGCGGGGGAGGGGACGTGCGATGGGCAGGCCAGGAAGGGAAGCTCTCTTCACGGCCGGGGGGACTTTGCGCAGAAAGAGAGACCTCTGGGTAGCCGACCCTGTGAATACATGGCACAGTTCATCACTGTCAACTCCCAGGCAGTGGAGTGGCCTAGATCAGTGGTTCCCAACCTTTGGCGTCAGGTGAACCACTGAATTGTCATCAAGCCCTGGTGCAGAGCACCGTACATGCAAGCGGTCAAATGATAGATAAATACCATGGACATAATAAAGGATGGACCACGGACTGGAAAATGGCCGCCCATTCATTCCTATGCAAACTGCTCAGTGGCGCATGGTAACATACAGGAGCGATTTGCTTCCGCGGTATGTGGCCACAGGACACGTGACCTAGTCCATGACGTACCGGATGCAGAGATCTTCTTCTTCTTCTAGTTTAGTGGCGGATCATAGTTTTTCCCCATATACCGCGACCTACTGGACTACTACACAGGAGTTTGTGACAAGGACGTTGACAAGGACAAGGACGTTGGCAATTCATACTTTAAATCATACAAATAAATTCAAAGAAAAAACCAAACTAACGAAACAAAATAAACAAAATAAAACAAACTAACAAAAGAAATGAATAAATAAAAAATATATATATATATACTTAAGGTTAAATTCTTCTAATTAGGTTAGTATCTTTTAGCTAATTTATCAGCAATTTCATTGCCATATATTTAGGGATGGGAATTGATAAGAATTTCACGATTCCGATTCCGATTATCGATCCGATTCCTTATCGATTCTCTTATCGATTCTCATTGGGTGAGAAAATAAGTATAAATGTGTTTGTTTGCATTACATCTCTTTAATATCTGATCAGAAGTGCTTCTAGTATTAGGAAATTGTAAATTTTCAAATCCATTGGTCTAGACGAAAAAATATATCGCTTTTTAAGCCCAAATGCCATCATTATGTGCCATACAACTAAAAACACAGACTGAAAACAGCCAAGTAAGAGCTTGTGCCTTTTGGAATTCTAACAGTGCTCATTTGCATTCAACTTGTAACAAAATTAAACTGACATAAACAAAATGAAGCATTGATTAGACAGAGATATATTAGATGGGCCTACCTAATAAACCGTTGGAACACACAAGCCCGGAAACCATAGCAATGCCGGTAAACAAACCCCGAGAAGCCCAATCCCTATGAGAGCTCCCCACGCTACGGCCATCCGGAGGCGACAGAGCTGTTGGCCGTGATATTATATATACAATTATAATATAGTATATAATATATTATATACTGTGGCGAGCAGCGCGGGAAGGACGAGACGGGAGCCCAGGTTTAAATGGCGGCGCAACTCTCGTGCCTCAGTACACCGCACGACCCCGAGAGCTGCCTTTATTCAAACACACACCCATAACGGAAAACACGGCACACCTGACCGACGGACATACGACTCCGGGTAACGGTTGCCGACAACACTACACACAATAAACACACAAACAATAGAGACCCCAAACCCGTTAACCCCACTTAACCTAATAACATAAACAAGTTATCTAAAGACAATAAACCCCCTTTTCCCCAAACAACATTAAGAATACCCCATTACCCAGACTCCCCAGGGGGTAGGAGTCGCCACACAGCCCCCACCTTAGGGGTCAGACGTCCCGACGACCCCAACACCCAATGCACAGTCCCGAGTGTTCAGGGGGCCGGCGCCGTTGCGGTGCAGCCTTCCCCTCGGGTTGGGACGCCCGTCTCCAACTGTCCGCAGAGGACCTGGGGGTGTGGTCGGGAACCACCTCTTTCGGGGCCCCCACCAGGTTCTGCTGTAGGGGGGCTCTGGAGCGCCGTTCGGGCACCCCATCCTCCGCCGCCCTCCGACGTCTGGCCTTCCGACGGCCACGCCGGCGGCTGGGACGAGGGTGGGTGGCACGCTGCCCCATCCACCCGCAGTCCTCGACCAGCCTAAGCTGCCGACACTGCTGCGGCTCAAGGTCAGCCCTGTCGTGCCGCCACAGTGCACGGGAAGCCTCAGCCGCCTCGGTGGCGGGAAGGGTGGCCGTCCGGACCCGGCCCTTCCGCTGCCTGAACCTGACCTCCACGTTCGTTGTGCCGGGGGCGGCCGCTGCCCCAGCCGCGTCCACGGATGCACCATCAGGACGGCGGCAGAGCTCCACCTCAGCCCGTTCCGCCTGGTCCAGAGCCGCATCGAAGGTCTGGGGCGCGGTGAGGCGGACATGCTGTCCGAGACTCTCCGGCTGCAGTCCCCGCAGGAAAGCGTGGAGCGCCAGGGCCTCCCGTGTAGCCGCGTTGAATTCCGGGTAGCTGCGTCGGGTCAAGAGCTGGACGTCAGCAGCGTAGACGCCCAGGCTCTCCTCCTCCCTGCGGCGGCGAGAAGCCAGCAACTGCTTGCTCTCGTTGCTGGAGACCCGTTCACCGAACCGCCTCTCCAACGCTTGGATCAGGGCCTGAAGGTCTCGCTGGTCTGCTTGGTCCAGGTCGAGCAGCACCCGTGCTGCCGTCCCCTCCAATGCCAGGGCAAGGTGGACAACCGCCTCGTCGGCACCCCAGCCGTTGTGCCACGCTGCAAGCCGGAACTGGGCCAGGTATGGTTCCAACTGCGTTACCCCAGTGAACTTCGGCAGCCTAACCGCTGTCCTGGGGCGGTGGGCAGCTGCCGGTCCTCCGGGCCTTCCGGTCGTGTCCACAGGGGGGCGCTGCGCTCCCATAGCGCAGGGTGCGTTGTCCATGGGCTCGACCGCGAAACTCAAATCCCCCCGCGCATGCGCAGGCCACATCCCACTTCTGACACCAATGTGGCGAGCAGCGCGGGAAGGACGAGACGGGAGCCCAGGTTTAAATGGCGGCGCAACTCTCGTGCCTCAGTACACCGCACGACCCCGAGAGCTGCCTTTATTCAAACACACACCCATAACGGAAAACACGGCACACCTGACCGACGGACATACGACTCCGGGTAACGGTTGCCGACAACACTACACACAATAAACACACAAACAATAGAGACCCCAAACCCGTTAACCCCACTTAACCTAATAACATAAACAAGTTATCTAAAGACAATAAACCCCCTTTTCCCCAAACAACATTAAGAATACCCCATTACCCAGACTCCCCAGGGGGTAGGAGTCGCCACAATACTATTATATATAGAGATCCGGGAGTCGCAAACTGCAACAATCACTTTCTCCTCCATTCCGCGGTTCACCCGGACTGCACTGCACTGAGTTTGACGGCTGAACGCTGATTGGCTGTTACGTTACACATGTCACTCAGTTATCACGCTGTTGAACGCTGATTGGCTGTCATCACGACAAAAACTTGTCGCCGGTTTTCTCCCGCGACAAACTCGCCCTTATACGCGTCTCTACGTTCACTTTGTATGGGATCTTGTCGCCCCGTCGCGTTTGGTTTGAACGCACAATGCGATTCTTCCTCGGCGGCGACATGTTTGCTGCGTTCTGAACCAAATCAAAGCAGCGTGTGTGTGACGTCACGACGCATTTGCCGCGACCGGAACCGATAAGCGGAATCGTTAAAGGGGTAGTTCGGAATTTTGGACATAGGGCCTGATTCCCAAGTGAGCATTGGTATTCTATATCACTGGAGACAGTTTTCAACACATTTCATACAGTCCTTCTAGTTGCAGAGTTCGCTCGTGCTAGGCTAGCGCAAGTCAACGGGCAATGCTAGCCTGCTATTAAAAACAGTCTTACCCACTCCACAGTACACCCGAGGTAAATCAATTATAACGACAGACTATAAATCTAAATGTCTGTTTATAGAATAATGTTAGAAATAAAACCAACCTTGCATTGCATTGCATTTTTAGGGAATTGCGGGGTCTCAGCAGCAGTGTTTATATTCCTGTACGTAGGCTACGGCAGCGGCGGACTGATACCTAGGTTACCTGCCGCTGTCATTGCTACAAACGCAGAGTACAGTGAACGAAGGAATTCTATAAGCGTATTCAATTAACAAGATATGCCCACGTTTGGAGGAGTTAGCGATGCATCTGCTTTTGAAGACGATTATGAGGAATTTGTTGTATCCAACGAACCGTACATGTACGAGCCGGTGTTTTGATGTCCAAGCCAGCAGCAACAAGCCACAGTTGAGTCCTTTCTGGATCTCGCACTGGAAATTGGTGGAAACTTTGTGGTGCCCATCTGTACCGTTTATTTCTACAATTTCTAAAAGCACACTGAACCATCATGTTGCCTAGTCGTTCAATTGCGCTTCTGTCCCACGCTTCTCTGTTTACGTTCTTCTGTCGTGATTCGGTTACAAACCTAACCAGCGCATAGTAAAATTCCGCTTCTGCTGAGAGAGTAGTCCCTCGATGATTCATGCGATGCAAGGTTAGTTTTATTTCTAACATTATTCTATCAACACAGACATTTAAATCTATAGTCTGGCGTTATAATTGATTTACCTCGGGTCTACTGTGGAGTGGGTAAGACTGTTTTTAATAGCAGGCTAGCATTGCCCGTTGACTTGCGCTAGCCTAGCACGAGCGAACTCTGCAACTAGAAGGACTGTATGAAATGTGTTGAAAACTGTCTCCAGTGATATAGAATACCAATGCTCACTTGGGAATCAGGCCCGATGTCCAAAATTCCGAACTACCCCTTTAAGCAGGCTTGCTAACGATTCCAAGGAATCGGGTGACTCGGAACCGGTTCTGAATAAGAACCGGTTCTCGATTCCCATCCCTACATATATTCCATGGTGGGCTGGAATCCAACAGAACTGAATAACTAAACCAAGGCTTATAATATTTAAAAGAAGATGCTTTACCTCCATCACCAAATCTTCACGTATTGAATTATTTGTTATAAAACTTAGTATCTACAACCCATCTAAGAGCGGTTATTGTTGTGGCCATCTCGATTGAGTATACTATATGAATACGAGACACAATAGAACAAAGACTCACATCACAAACTCAGACAGTCACAACATGTAAAAAACATAAATACATGAAACATGCATATAAATACGAGACCAAAGACTCACATCACAAACTCAGACAGTCACAACATGTAAAAAACATATAAATACATGAAACATGTATATACAAGACTATAGACTCACATCACAAACTCAGACAGTCACAACATGTAAAAAACATATGAATACATGAAACATGTACGAAGAATGCAATCAATAATTTATCCTCATCCTCATCGTCATCCGCTTATCCGGGGTCGGGTCGCGGGGGGAGCAGCTCAAGCAGGGGGCCCCAGACTTCCCTTTCCCGGGCCACATTGACCAGCTCTGACGGGGGGATCCCGAGGCGTTCCCAGGCCAGTGTTGAGATATAATCTCTCCACCTAGTCCTGGGTCTTCCCCGAGGTCTCCTCCCCACTGGACGTGCCTGAAACACCTCCCAAGGAAGGCGCCCAGTGGGCATCCTTACCAGATGCCCGAACCACCTCAGCTGACTCCTTTCTAAGTAAAGGAGCAGCGGCTCTAATCCGAGTTCCTCACGGATGGCTGAGCTTCTCACCCTATCCCTAAGGGAGACGCCAGCCACCCTTCTGAGAAAACTCATCTCGGCCGCTTGTACCCGCGATCTCGTCCTTTCGGTCATCACCCAGCCCTCATGACCATAGGTGAGGATAGGAACGAAGATCGACGGTAGATCGAGAGCTTTGCCTTGCGGCTCAGCTCTCTTTTCGTTACAACGGTGCGGTAAAGCGAACGCAATACCGCCCCCGCTGCTCCGATTCTCCGGCCAATCTCACGCTCCATAGTACCCTCACTCGCGAACAAGACCCCGAGGTACTTGAACTCCTTCACTTGGGCTAAGGACTCTTTTCCTACCCGGAGTAAGCAATCCACCGGTTTCCTGCTAAGAGTCATGGCCTCAGATTTAGCGGTGCTAATCCTCATCCCAGCCGATTCACACTCGGCCGCCAGCCGATCCAGTGAGTGCTGAAGGTCACAGGCCGATGATCCAATGAGGACCACATCAATTTATATAAAAGTAAATGTTTACATATCGACCAGCAACGAAGTTGGGGTAGCCTACCCAAATATTGAATTGTAATACACCAACATTGTCAACTGTCATACATAGCTAACCATAACCCTGTCATACATAGCTAAACAAGCAAATGAAAATGAAATACCTACCAACGCAACTGAAATGTTAATATCAGACAATTTACAATATTATGAAAATCACGTAGGTCTCCCATAATCATTCAGGTAGGCTAATCAATACGTGCGTGCCTGTTCCAGCTATTTCAATGATATGTGTGTTATATATCCGTGTTCAACGCCATTCATGTCAAGTAAAGGACAAATCTCAGACTTTGGAAGTTAATGGAAGTTAATTCGGAATTTAATTTAATTCGGAAGTTAATGGAGCCGTGCACTTCAAAATATGTCCATAGCATGGAGCCGTTTGTTTCAGTACGGCTCCTTTCAGCTGCGTAGGCCTACCCAACGTAAACTGCTAATAAAACGCTTGAGGAGGCGTTTTGAAAAGAAAAAACTTACATTTTTTTTAGAACAGGGTAGAAATATAATTATGAGCCTTTGATTGATATCCAGACATTTCTTGCGGAGACACAATCCTGTTCCCCACTTGTATTGGAGTGGACGGCGATATCTACTTCTGGGCCGCATGAAATGACGGACCCCCGTCCACTCCCAGCTAAAACAGCTGCAATACCAGGCTTGGCCTCTGAGCACGGGTGGATTGCGGAAGTATATGCCTGTCCTGGGGGCCTGATAAATACAGATGCAGTGGCAGAGCAAAGAGTATGGAAGCATATATGTAGCAAAATTCAAATGGCAATGCAATTTGGAATTACATTATGCATTTGACAATGCATTATGCAATTTAATAATGTAATTTGTAAATACGTTATTCAAAGTGTATTTTAAAATGCAAAGTGACAATGCAATCCTCAATTAAATTTGCAAAAGTTCTAACAATACAAATAGAATAATATTTTGTCAAATTCTTTGAGTTCCTTTATACAAATTGAAAAGCTATAGCGTCCCCGTGATTGCAATCCACTTCGCCACGCTCCGTGTGTTGCGATATTCAAATGACATTTCAATCCGCAAAACGGAATCCAAAACGGAAATCCAAAGAGGAATCCAAAGAGGAATCCAAAAAGTCAATATGCAAAGTGGCAAACGTATCAGCCAATCAGCGTCTGGGCGGGAACTACGTCACTTGCTCGTAATTTCCTTGTTCACTTCTAGTTCGTAATGTCAGGTCCATTGGTCACCAATGGAGATTATTGATACGCTCCGAAGTTTGACGTGGAGAACAATCGTGTTGAAGACACAGATGCAGTAGATAGAGTGCGTGTTCTGGGAGATAGGATCGACGACTTATCCTCACGGGTACGTTTTGATGCCAGTGTGGTAAACACAAAGATTTCCAAAGTGCTACAGGCACTGGGTGCGAAACATAGGGTCGGGAGACCCACCGTCTCCACCCACTCCTCACCTACAAAGCTCTCCAGAACCTAGCCCCCAGTTACCTCTGGGACCTCCTCCAAGAATACACTCCCTCCCGCTCCCTCCGGTCAACCTCTGCTGGACTACTATGTATCCCCACATCACGACTCATTACGAATGGGTGCCCGGTCATTCAGCTGTTCAGCACCCAGGCTCTGGAACTCCCTCCCCCCACACATAAAACAGTCTGACACAATAGAAAGTGACGTAGTTCCCGCTGGTGGCTGATACGTTTGCCACTTTGCATATTGACTTTTTGGATTCCTCTTTGGATTTCCGTTTTGGATTCCGTTTTGCGGATTGAAATGTCATTTGAATATCGCAACACACGGAGCGTGGCAAAGTGGATTGCAATCACGGGGACGCTATAGCTTTTCAATTTGAATAAAGGAACTCAAAGAATTTGACAAAATGTTATTGTATTTTTATTGTTATAACTTTTGCAAATGTAATTGAGGATTGCATTGTCACTTTGCATATTAAAATACACTTTGAATAACGTATTTACAAATTACATTATGAAATTGCATAATGCATTGTCAATTGCATAACGTAATTACTTATTGAATTGCAAATTGCAAATTGCATTGCCATTTGAATTTTGCTACATATATGCTTCCATAAAAGAGGGCCAGCGCCCCCTTTATACACAACTAATACTGCAAGAAGGCAGTAGGAGAGCCAGTGGGAGACAGTCGAAAGAAAAGGAGAGCAAGGCTGCTTATAAGCTCTCAGTGTGTTTATTTAACACAAATCAACACAAAACAGAAATAGGAAACATTATAATTTGAACGTTATATCATATATATACATGATATATATAGATATATAATAAAGCTTTTTGAATCTTTGATATATTATAACATTTCAAGGAACACACACAGCAAGACTATTTTTTAAATCATTAAAAGCCATAATGCTAAATTTTCTGAACAATATTTATAATATTTTTATTTTAAATTATTGATAGTGTTATGTCTATTATGGTTTCATTTATAAAATCCCATGTGCCGCCTGCAAAACCTTTGTGAAACCACCAGTGGTACACGTACCACAGGTTGAGAAACAGTGGCCTATAGGCGTATTACTGATGATATGATCGTCGACGCTTCCCCTTTCCTACACATTTAGATAAATCATAGAAATGTTGTAGGCCTACGATACTTTCTGCTTTTAATAGAACAACTCGTCAGTGCGGTATGTTCCGAGGTTTATCGCACGTAGGCGCAGTGTGGCAACGAGTGGTGGTGGATGGCGTATACCGCCGACATCCACCAGTCGGAGACAGAGAGCGTCCAATGTGCAATGTGCAATGGACCACGGTGCAATGGAGAACACCTGCGGTGGAGGACGAGGAAGACGAGGTACCCTTTAAAAGGCTGTTTCATGTTCTCGTAGGGGAGAGAACAGGAAGCACGAGAGAACCAGGAAACCTCCAGGACCCGATACGGGCAGGCCGACAAGTGGGTCCAGCGGACCTTTCCCCAGCGTTCCCGAGGGAGCCCGCACAGGAGGACTACGTTCGCCGTCGAGGAACGCCAGCACAACCGTTTAGACGGGAGCGACCTCCCTCTCCAGGGACAAGACCGGCCCGGCCGGAGAGACAATTCGCAGTGACTTTTCCATGGCTCACGGAGCCATTAGTATTATTTCCGTTTATCCCGCGTTGGGCACCGACCCACGTGTTTTTCTGTTATACATTGAATAAACGCCTCTTTTGGCCTTGAACAGACC
The DNA here is from genome assembly GCF_031168955.1 of Gadus macrocephalus. Taxonomy (NCBI): domain Eukaryota; kingdom Metazoa; phylum Chordata; class Actinopteri; order Gadiformes; family Gadidae; genus Gadus; species Gadus macrocephalus. The sequence continues at coordinate 5,252,976 of NC_082386.1, forward strand.
TGGGCGTTTGGTAATTCCTGAGAACTGGGGCCGGGTCGCCACATATGGTGGAGAATGCAGGCAACCTGACCACGCTACGGACTACTCAGGTTTACCAACCCACCCGCCAATGCAGAACCCGGATGGAGCCGCCGCCGCCGCCCAGCATCAGCAGCGGGACCAAGCCCTGGCAGCCGCCAACCAGAGGGACACCGCCGAGAGCCTCGTCCTTCTCCGGGAGGCGGTACTACGCCTCACCCAACAGGCAGTTTGTGAATCCCTGACCTCCGCGCCAACCAGCCGCCTCACCATAGCTGGGAGGATGGCTTGACCGGTCTACGGGGCCACGCAGCGTCCGGCGACCCCGGGGGAGACGACGGCCGTGGATCAGGACTCCGAAGGGAACGGGCCCACGCCACCGTTCTGTTCACTGTTATATGGATGATCTTTCTAAGAAGCTTAAAGAGTGTAAGACTGGATGTATGGTGGGAGAGAGTCTTATCAACCACCTCATATACGCTGATGATTTGGTCATCATGTCTCCATATAGTGCTGGGCTACAGCAACTGCTTAAAGTGTGCTCTAGCTACGGAGTTCAATATGACATTAAGTTCAATCCTAAGAAGAGCGTTATTATGATTGCTAAAACTAAGGAAGATCAGAATCAAAAGTTTCCCTCATTCTTACTGTCTGATCGTACTCTAGAGGTGGTTAGGAAGGTAAGGTATTTAGGTCACATCATCACTGATGATCTGTGTGATGATGATGATGTCCAGCGCCAGTGCTGTAAGCTTTATGCACAGGCCAATATGTTGGCACGCAAATTCCATATGTGCACGGAAGATGTTAAAGTAAGTCTTTTCAGAGCCTACTGTACATTTTACATAGCTCAGCTCTGGTGTAAATATTGAACAGCAAAACTGAAGAAGCTACAGGTAGCGTATAATGATGCATTTAGGATCCTCCTTAAGCTTCCAAGATGGACAAGTGCTAGCTCTTTGTTTGTGATGAGTAATGTCCCCACCTTTCATGCTGTGTTGAGGAATTTTATGTACAAGTTTATGTGTCGACTTCTGGAGTCAAAAAACAAACTAATAATTGCACTCACTGGCCCTCATTAATCAAACGAGCGTACGACAGAAAACGTGCGTAAAATGGACGTACGCTCATTTCAACGTTGAGCTTGGCATTTATTAATTTGAACGTGAGCGCAGGCTGCGATGAAATCTCACGTCAGGTCTGAGCTCGTGTACGCAAGTTTTTTTGGCGCAACATACGGGTATTTCAATGATGAATAGTGCAGCACAAGTAGCCCATGTTCAACATCTGTATTAATTACTAAATAAATTGGAATTAGCCCAGCCGTTCAAACAATTACAATCAAGTCAGGCCTAATTAAAAACAGTATTGCTATGAAAATAATTAGAATGTGACAGGTGAAATGTTTATTCAGCTGTCTATATTAACAGGAGCTTTGCCAAATAGGTGGTCGTGTCTCAGCGATGGCAGATCTGGCTCTGTTAAGGACCTCAACGCACAGACGAGAGAGTTTTTCGAGACCGCGCCGATTTTTTTAAGGAGGGCGATGAATGGCTCTTGAGTCGTTTTCGTCTCCCAAGGCATCTCCTGATGGAGCTATGCAATGCTTTGGAGCCACAGTTAAGGCAAGAAACTAGGCGATCAAACACAATACCTGTGCAGGTTTGCTCTACCTTGGGATTTTTGGCCACCGGGATCTTGTAGCGGGAGATCGGGGACAGGTCTGCTATTTCCCAGCCAAGTATTAGCCGAACCATGCCAGCAGTTTTGGCAGCTATAATGTCCCTCTCCGAACGTTATATTAAATTCCCATATAATAACGATCAGCAAACTGGAATCAAACGGGATTTGTATGCTATTGCTAGGTTTCCAAATGTGATTGGTGCGGTTGATTGTACCCATGTGCGTATGAACCATATATTAATGATTACGCGTACATCAACCGCAAAAGCTACCATTCAGTTAATGTTCAGATTATTTGCGATGCCAGAATGTCAATCCTGAACATGGTAGCCCGATGGCCTGGGGGCACGCACGATTCTTTTATTTTCCAAAATAGCAACGTTGGGCATCGTCTACATCAGGGCGCACTACATGGTCAGAGTCATCTCGGGGAGTTACGCTGCAGTCGCACTGCACCGGCCTCCTCCCGTTTCTTGCTTGGCCGGCTTCACAGCCGCAACACGATTTTTTTGGTGCTGAGCTTCATGTCGGACCATTTCTTCTTCACCTTATTCGGAATTAAATAACTTTAACGGAATGCAAACAATAGCATATATGTGAAATGTTTTAAGCTGGATAACAGAAGTTGTACATTTAATTTATTATTTAATTAATTTAATTAACAAACCTCTTCCGTAGCCCGACGAACATTGGAAACACTATTCACTGCAACAGTTATTTCCTTCCATATAGCATTCTTTTGCTGGCCTTTAATGCCAGCTATAGGCTACCAAATAAAACTTAAGGTTACGACCGTAACCCCGGTTCTCTGATAGCATGAGTGAGGTATCTCACATATGGGTACGCCTCCCCGCGTATCCCTCAGAAGCACTTTATCACTACGCCAGCCGTGATTGGCTGGCCACGTCTGACGCACCCCGAGTCAGCCCCCTATATAACTATCTGACCGTGCGTACAGCGTCATTCAAGGTAGCAACCTCTTCTCGCTCACCGCAAGAAGGGCAATCCGGTGAGATACCTCACTCATGCTATCAGAGAACCGGGGTTACGGTCGTAACCTTAAGTTCTCTTTCAAGCAATCGTGAGGTATCTCACATATGGGATATGTTTACTCCCGTATTGCCGGACAGGCCAACCTCAACGATACGTGACCATTCCAATCATGACAGAGCGTCCTGCGCTCCCCCTGAGGTCACACTCAAAACAGCGTGAGCCAAGCGAGGCGCAGTAACGTCAAGTCGGTAAAACCTCATGAACGTAGTGGGTGAAGCCCAAGAAGCACACCTCCTGCAACGAAACCCCTTTAAACAAGGCCCACGACGTAGCAACGCCCCTTGTTGAATGCGCATGCAAACCAACAGGCGGCTCCAGCCCTTTTGCTGAATAAGCCAAAGCTATAGCCTCAACAACCCAGCGTGATAAACGCTGCTTTGTGATAGGTTTACCCTTGTGAGGGCCAGACCATGAAACGAACAATTGATCCGCCTTCCTAAACGATAGAGTCCTTGACACATAAGCTCTCAGAGCGCGCACAGGACACAACGAATGCATCCGCCGTTGCTCCTCAGAGGTGAACGGTGGAGGGTGGAAAGCACTAAACTCCATGGAAAGGCACGAGTAAGACGTGTCCATGACTTTAGGAACATACGCCGGGTTCGGCCGCAGCGACACCTTAGAGTCCCCAGAGCCAAACTGCATACACGACGAATGCACCGATAAAGCGTGTAGATCACCAACTCGTTTTGCTGAAACTAACGCCATGAGCAACGCCGTCTTAAGGGAAAGCGTTTTCGCGTCCACTTCCGACAATGGTTCAAAAGGAGGCCCCGATAAAGCCCCCAACACCAGTGGTAAATCCCACCCAGGTGATAGAGGCTTTGACACAGGGCGCAAACGACGTGCTCCCCGTAGGAAACGACAAACCAAGGGATGCTGTCCCACCGTCTTGCCGTTAATACCCACGTGACATGCTGATATGGCAGCGAGATACACCTTCAGCGTAGAAAACGCCCTCCCCTTGTCAAAGAGAGACTGTAGAAATATCAACACAGTATCAACAGAACACTGGAAGGGGACTTCATCAGTAGAAGTACACCAATCCTCAAAGACACGCCATTTAGCCTCATACACAGTACGCGTCGAAGGCGCCCTCGCGCTTTGGATGGTCATTATAACATTCTGTGGCAGGCCACATGACGTAAGATTCATCCTTTCACGGGCCAAGCCCAGAGAGCCAGACGTTCTGGGTGGGGATGAAAAATTTCCCCCCGAGCCTGGGACAACAGATCCCTGCGCAGCGGGAGTTGCAGCGGTTGTGAATAAAGCATTTGCGTTATCTCCGCCAACCACTGTTTCTGAGGCCAATTCGGCGCTACCAGAATAGCAATTAGACCCTCGGTCCTTACTCTGTCTAATGTCGGGGTTATCAGAGCCAACGGGGGAAATGCGTAAAGGAGTGTGCGCGGCCACGCATGCGCCAATGCGTCCACCCCGAGCGGAGCCTCTGGATCGTTCAGAGAGAAGAACAGGGGACATTGTGTGTTCTCCCTGGAGGCAAACAGGTCTACTGACGGGCACCCGTAGCGGTTCCGAATCAGTTCCATCACCTCCCGGTGAAGTCTCCACTCTCCATAACGAGGGTGCCCTCGTGAGTGTAAATCCGCGCCGTGGTTCATCACTCCAGGCACATGCGTTGCCCTGAGTGAGAGTAGATTGGCGCTGCTCCAGAGGATCAGTTTGTGTAGTTGAGGGGAGCGCAAACCTCCCTGCTTGTTGATGTAGGCCACTACCGTCGTATTGTCTGTCCTTACCAGAACATGAGCGCCTGTTACATACGGCAGAAAATGTCTCAGCGCCAGGAACACTGCCATAAGTTCGAGAACATTGATGTGAACAGAGCGCAGTTCCGATCTCCATCGGCCGTTCACCGATCGCCCTTCGTGGGTGGCACCCCACCCCCATAGAGACGCGTCGGTGGTAACCACCTTCCTCGCACATATCGTGCCAAGTTGCACGCCTTGTGTAAGGAAATATGGATGTTTCCACTGACGAAGCGCCAGCGTGCAGTCTACTGGAACACATATGCGGCGGTGTGCATGAACTCGTGGGTCCAGACCGAGACTCGACACCCAGCGTTGAAAACCCCTCATATACAGCCTGCCAAGGGGAACCGCCATCAGAGCTGACGCCATCAGACCCAATAATCTGTGGCAATCCCTCAGTGTGACATAATTTCCCCTGCGAAACAAAGCGAGACATGCATGTATCGCCTTCACTCTGTCCGGAGTTAGTTGAGCACTCATTGTGACTGAGTCCAGAGACAGCCCGATGAAAGTTATTGACTGGGAAGGGGTCAGTACACTATTCTTCAAATTGAACCTGAACCCCAGCGATGACAAGTGTGCCATCGTGTGTTCCGTATGAGCAATTGCCTCCTGTGCTGACCTCGCAGCCAGGAGGAAGTCGTCTATAAAGGTTGCCAGACGAATCCCTTTCGTACTGAGTGGACCTAACGCGGCCTCTGTGCATTTCACAAAGACTCGCAGGCTTAGTGACAGGCCGAAAGGAAGAACCGAAAACTCGTAAATCACCCCTTGAAAGGCAAATCTGAGATACTTTCTGTGCGGGGGGTAGATTCGGATATGGTAATATGCGTCGGCCAGGTCCAGGGTGGTGAACCAATCGCCTGGACGTACGAACCCGCTCATTGCTAGAACCCGCTCATTGCTTGAGCTGGTGGAACTACTTGAATGGCGCGTTTCTCCAGTAGAGACTTTATCTCTGCTGCAAGAAAAAGAGCCGCTTCCCCCACTGCCTGCGAGTGTATTATTCTCGAGAAACTCGGAGGGGAATGCATAAACTGGATTCTGTACCCTTTTTCTATGGTTTTCAGAATCCATTCTGATTTCACAATTGGCCGTCAGTGCTGCATTCGCTGTGCGAGTGAGCCCACTGCCGGCGCCGGCGCCACAGGTGGAGCAACGCCGCCCGCTTGTGGCAGGGAGCGTTGCGTCCCCCTGTTTATAGCCTGCTCCGACAAAGAGCTCATATGGCTTATTTTTTGTCTTTTTTCCAAAAGCAGTGCCCTCGGCCCTCGGCCTGGGTGCACTAGGGGGTACAATTTTATTGCTGAAAACATGTGTGTGTTTTCGACAGTGGAGGGGTTCTGGAACTGTAAACTGTCCTGAGTCGCAACGGCAGACCCTTCGGACATACCCCTTTGCTGTGGGAGAGGAGCGTGCGTCTGGCAGACACGTTTTCCCTCTCCCGGCAGCGAGCTAGGCGGACTGCTTAGGCCTCTTGCCCGGGCGTGGGCGAAGTGGCGCTGGCTTGCCTCCATGCTGATCCACTGGTGCAGCTGGTTTGTTGGCCCACGCAGCCCCAGCCTCAGTCTTGGGTTGAGCTGGAGGTCTGGGGTGCGAACCAGGGCGTCTCGCAATCCTGTAGGTCGGCGGTGGCCTCGCCGCCACCTGTGCAAAGGATGGCCGAGAAGTCGGAGCGGGAGGAGGCTGCGTCTTCCTGGGCATGCAGGACTGCAGAGCCTCCCCCTCCCGTTTCTTTTCCTCACAGCGGCGTTGCATGGTGGTCATAGCGGGGCCGAACAAGCCCTTTGGATCCACCGCGACATCGAGGAGCTGTACTTTCTCGCGGTGAGAGAGGCTGGATAAATTGAGCCAACGTGCTCTCTCCTGCGCCACCATGGTGCCCATAGCCCTTCCAGAAGCCTGCACGGTGCACCGGTGAAGACGGAGGCATAGGTCGGTCACGACACACATCTCGTCCCAGAGTTTGCGGTCCATGACACCCGATCCTGACATCTCGTCCTGTAGCTCCGCCTGATACGCCATCAGCATGGACGACGCATTGAGGGCCCGCACACCAAGAGCAACAGACTTGTATGCCTTGTCGGTCATAGAAGACTGGAAACCGTCCGTCTTAGACGGGAAGCTCGGTGCGGACGATGTGGACAGGGCCTTCTGACCCGGGTGGAGATGTTGAGCGACCAGCGGTTCCACAAGTGGTAACTTGAACAGACCTCTTTCCTCCATGTCCACGCATTCCAGCGCGGCTCCCCCCTGGATCGGGCTCTTCGATGAGAAAGGCTGCGACCAGGTGCGGGTAGCCTCTTCCACACACTCGGGGAACAAGGGGAGAAGTTGCCTCTCCGCGCTTTTCACCCGAGGTAAACGCTTGCCTTCGTACCGGGAACCGGTCTTTTCGGGCGGAGCGTTGGGCCATGGAATTTCCAGCTTGGCGGCAGCGCGCCTGCACACGACATGTAGGCTTGTGCTGATAGTCGGGGAACCGCTGTCATCGCCTCTCGCACCCTCTGGGTGCAGGTCAAGCAGGGTTCCTCGCAATCCAGCCTCTTCGACCGGATGGAACGGGTCGGCGCCGTCCTCTTCAAATAGGATCGGTTCGTCCGAGCCATCGACCGAGTCCAGCTCATCGTGGGCCTCGCAGCCCCCCAGGCATTCGGACTCGGTCATCACCCTTAGGTCTTCTTGCTCCATCCTTTCACCCCAGTCGGTGCTCGCGCCCGCTGTGGCTACTTGGATATGGTCGCTAGGAAGGGGGGCCCCCAACAGCAACGGGTCATCGTCTGTCAGGCTAACATGGCGAGCTAGCCGACGTCGGAGACTTTTCATAGGGAGCCGTGCGCAGTGGTCGCAGGTACCCATGGGAGCCAGTGCTTCTCGGGCATGTCCCAGCCCGAGGCACTCATTGCAGGTGAGGTGGGTATCTCTCTCCGAGATATGGTTCCCACAAACGCACACCCGTCCAGGCTTCCCATCCACCGTTTCAGGAGGGGGAGAAGCCATGGCTTAACTGCAGTTTGGAGACTGGCCAGTTGTATTTTTATTTATTGCAGCTTTGCAGCTGATTCGGTTTAGCTTTCCAGCTAGACGGAGTTAGCTTTGCAGCTAGACGTTCCCGGTGACTAATGTTTGGATTCAAGCTAGTCACTGTAGAAGCGAGTAACCACTGTTTGGAAACAGGCTGGTTAAAGATAGATGTTTGGTGACAAACCTATCCGTCGACGACCGCTTAGTAGGCACTAGCGCCCGGCGAGCGAGTGGTAAGCTCACTCTGTGGACAGTAGCATAGAACCTCGGCACTTAGCAGTATCGTCAACAATTACTTCTGAGCAAGAAGAGGTAATTGAATGACGCTGTACGCACGGTCAGATAGTTATATAGGGGGCTGACCTGGGGTGCGTCAGACGTGGCCAGCCAATCATGGCTGGCGTAGTGATAAAGTGCTTCTGAGGGATACGCGGGGAGGCGTACCCATATGTGAGATACCTCACGATTGCTTGAAAGAGAACCAGACGGTTCGCATCCACCAGTGACCCGAGCGTCTCCATTTGGGTCTCGGAAAAATTCCTCTATTTTACCGTTGGACGTTTCTCCATGTCGTAAAAGTTAGGGGCGAGACTTCTGAAGACGTGCTTTTATATGGGCGTGTTACGTTAATTACGATCGATCTCAGCCGCCGTATTTATCAACACCAAGATCCTTCGTACGCTGGGATTGGTGTGATACGAAAGGTTTCGTAAATCTCACGTGGGTCCTATCGTAAGATGAATCATGCGTTCAGATTTGCGCTCATTTCTACGTTTGTTTGATAAATTAGGGCCACTGACACTAAACAGAGTGATACAAGGTACTCCTCTGGGTTGTGGAAACATTGGAATCGATGCTTATATGTATTTTAATCTGTGTGACCTCGTATTTGTATTGTCATGTAATTTGTATTCTTGTCTTGTAAATGGAACTTTGAGTCCGGAATAAGGTATTCATTCATTCACACTCACTCTGACAAAGCACCTAGAACTGAGTGTGTCATAGAGAGGCGCGACATGTCTCTTAGGTAAAACCTAATAAAAGAGCATGGGGAAGCCCAGGAGGCTGCTGTGCAGATATCCGCTATAGGCATCCCTCTTTGCAGAGCGACAGAGAACGATATGCCTCTGGTCGAGTGAGCTCTTGATAGTCTCAGGCAGCTCTGCCCCCGCTGACACATAAGCCTGTGTGATAGCATCACACAGCCAATTTGACAGCCGTTGTTTCGTCATGAGGAGGCCCTGGGAATGTTCTCTGTAATGCACAAATAACTGTTGAGATCTGCACAGAGCCTCCGTGTGCTGCACATAACAGGCAAGCGCGCGTACAATAGATGGGCTGTTGCTTCCTCCTCAGATTGATGAGGAGGGAGAGAGAAACCATTGAGTGTTATTACTCTCGATCTGAACGAGCTAGTAATACTCTTTGGTGTAAAAGCCGGGTTCGGGCGTAATATAGCCGAACTGCCGTCTCCTTGTATTCTAAGACAAGAAGGGGCTACAGAGAGTGCAGACAGGTCGCTCACTCTCTTAGCTGACGTCAGGGCCAGCAGCAAAGCTGTCTTGGCTGACACAAACTTGAGGGGCACCCGGTCAAGGGGCTCAAATGGGGCTTTAACCAGTGCGCGCAGCACCAGTGTTAAATCCCATTGTGGAGTGAAAGAGAGCGTCACGGGTCTCTCTCTCCTCACACCTTTTAGGAAGCGCTTCATTAAGGGGTAACTAAAAACTGTTTTATCCCCGAAGCCGTCGTGGCATGATGAAACAGCAGCCGCGTACATTTTAACCGTGCTAAAAGCCAGCCCTCTTTCCATCAGTGTCTTGAGGAAAGAGATCACAAGCGGCAAAGGGCAGGAGATGGGATCACAACCCCTCTCAGTGCACCATTTCTGGAAAGCCGCCCATTTAGCTGAGTAACACGCTCTGGTGGAGTCAGCTCTGGCACCCTGGATGGTCCGTACGACCTCCTGGTAGAGGCCGAGACCCTATAGAGGCTCGCGTTCAGCGGCCAGGCCCACAAGCGCTGGCCGATCTCTGGGAAATCTATGATTGCTCCCCCTGCCTGAGAGAGAGCGTCTCGCCACCAAGGGAGTTCCTTCGGCAGCCCCGAGAGCAGACGCTGGAGGCAGGGAAACCCGGGTGCACTCGTGCGTTGCGGTGCTATGAGAATCATAGACAGGGGCTCCTCTTGGACTCGGTCCAAGACTTTGCCCAGACAGCAAAAGAGCGTTGAATCAACGGTGAATCAACCTCCGCATTTTCAACCAAAACATGTTGAATCAGCGTTGAGACCGGGCGTCGATTCAACGTCAGTTTGCTCATACTGTCCATCGTCGATTCAACGTTGAATGGGAGGCGAACGACGACGGCGCGTCGATCCCTTTTCAACCTTTATTCAACTAGTGATTATGGTCGAATTTAGGTCGATTCAACGGCAGTTTGCTCATACTGTTCCAGGTCGATTCAACGTTGAATGGAAGGCGACCGACGACGGTGCGTCGACCCCTTTTCAACCTTTATTCAACTAGTGATTATGGTCGAATTTTGGTCGATGTTGGTTCTTCACTCACCGATTTATTTAAAGGACATCATGATATGACTCTACAATTAAATTAGGATTTTAGGGCTACTGAAACTCCTTCAAGGCTCTAATGAATATATGAATACACAGAACATAGGCTATTGTTGTCAAACATATTGTAGCGGCGGCCAAGAAACGCACAGTCAGGCTTTATTTAACTGTAGTTCTGCGCCCCGTACACCCCTCGACGCAGACTACTTTTATTAAAATCCTCTCACATAGAGCACCCAACAAACAAACATGACACAACAACGGTGGCGACCATAATGAACAACAGAACGTGATAACCGAACACGAACAACCCAAACCCAATTAACCCTACTTATTCTAACAAATATAATTATTATTTACACACACACATTCATTCATGGTCGAGGATCCTGCGGCGCCTGAAAATAAATAGAGGAATATTAACATAAGCGGTAAAGGCTACAAAATGAGTCCAGCAATACGACTGAATGAGGTTTGTTTCAAACTACGCCATGCGTCCGTGACTTGCATTGTATGGAGCCAGTTTCCTGCCATAATTCAAACCTGAAAAAAAATGTTTCAAAGGCTTGTAAGTCTGGGTTTGAAAACTCAACACCTTGTAAAAAAGGTTTTGCAACACTGAAAAAAGAGATTATAACCTGAGAAAAATTCAAACTGTAAAAATGATTTTGTGTTCTATTTTATCTGCTTCATCATTTTCACCAACACATTTTCAAAGTATTTTTTTTTTGTCTGAAGAAAAAAAAACGTTCCTGGGGGCGGGACCATTTAGCTCTAAACCTATTGGTTGCTCTCGGCTGACGTACATTCCAATAACATTCTTGTCATCGGCAGAGCACTGTCAATCACGCACAGCCCGGTGAACGGCACATGTCCTTCGTCCCTCCCCATGCGGGTGTTGGCGCGGATGGGGGGAGTCTGGGCGGTGGACTGCGACGGTATGATAGTTGTCTGACCGCTTGGAATGTTCTGACGTACATTCCAATCACATTCTTGTCATTGGCAGAGCACTGTCAATCACGCACAGGCCGGTGAACGGCACATGTTATTGGAATGTACGTCAGCCGAGAGCAACCAATAGGTTTAGAGCTAAATGGTCCCGCCCCCAGGAACGTTTTCTTTTTCTTCAGGCTTTGACTGTCAGGAGTTTCAAAACGAATGCGTGACAGAACGCTGCCAATATTCACGTGACTCAAAGCTTGCGCCTGTGTGGTCAAATCTCTGAAAAGTCAGTTCTGAAAAAAGACATTGCAATGGCGTAAACGTACACTTTACATGTTTTTAAAAATAAATATTCAACCTTTCAAAACGTATTTCTCAATGTATGAACACCTGTTTGCATAATCCCATTTACAAGGTTTCAAAACCGGGAACCAATGAAATACACTGTTAGAACAGTGCCAGATTTGAAACTCTGCAAATGTGCTGGTGATATTGTTTGAACTTTGAAAACATGTTTGTGATAAAAAGAAAAACTTTGAAAATGTGTTGGTGAAAATGATGAAGAAGATAAAATAGAACACAAAATCATGTTTACAGATGTTTGAATTTTAGTTTTAATTTTTTTCAGGTTATAATCTCTTTTGTCAGTGTTGCAAAACCTTTTTTTACAAGGTGCTGAGTTTTCAAACCCTTTTTTTTTCAGGTTGGAATTATGGCAGGAAACTGGCTCCATAGCATTGCGATCTCGAAATGCATTTTGGGTCCGTCCGTTCAGACCATGGTTCAGACCTGCGACCAGAGTCGGCCAGAGTCGCACTCGCGATGCTCATCCTTTGAAGGACGCATGGTGTGTGGAACAAGCGTATATAGGCCTACCTGATCGCGTTCATTTGTTCGCCTCCCTCCACCTCCCTCTCTCTCCGGTGCATATTTAAGCCACTTCTTCAGTGTCCCTGAAAAAACAATATGGGTGGTCCCTGGCAGCTGTTTTTGGAGTGCAGCTGAAAGAAAGAAAGAAACAAACCCGGTCAAGAATTACCAACATGGCGACGGTAAGCTGTAACATGGCCATGGCCATTTTTTGCATAGTGCACCAGGCAAAAAGTCAGCAATTTGTTTCCTAACCACAGACCCTTAACGCTGGTGCGCAGTGCAGTGGTTTCACTGTCCTCTCAGTCTCATTTTACTGCACTATGGGTTACCACATCGACTCCATCCCAGTTACTTCTTTGATTACAGAATGCATGCATGCAGGGTTAAATTGGTAGGCTACGGGACGACGCTGAAGTTGGCATCCGATTCGCAGGATCCGATTCGGCAGCTGGTCCACTTTAAATCGGTCCTGATTGAAAACCACTACACCTAGACTCTTCAAATCTGGACTAAATTTTCACAGTGAGGCATTATGTAAAACATAGTTTCAGATTTGTGAGCCTTTACCCTATTTGTGAAAATGCAATAAAGGCTCATTTTAATGCTTTTTAGGGGTCCAGACCGCATTAGAACTGATCCTGATTCTATGTTTTACATAATGTATAGCCTTACTGTGATAATGTAGTCCAGATTTGAAGAGTATAGGTGTAGTGGTTTTCAATCAGGACCGATTTGAAGATTCTAAGTGGTTTTCAAGCCGAATCGGATGCTGCGAATCGGATGCCAACTTCAGCGTCGTGGCTACGGGCATGTATGCCCGTAGCCCGACATACCACTCGTAGCCAATGCTAGCGGAGTAGCGCGTTGTTACATTCTTATGTGAATGTAGGCTTTAGGTGCAAGATAGCTAGATAGTAAAAGTAAAATAACGTCAAACTAAAGTGTTCTGGTGCTGACGGATAGTCCAAGAGTGCAGTGCAGAATATTGTCAGTGTTAAAAGCATTGCTGCATCTGGACACAAAACTGAGATTGCATAGTAGCCTATGAATGGACTTTTTCTGATTTTACATGAAATAAGCATAGCTCAGAAGACTACCCATAGTGCATATTAAAAAATCGACTTGCTGTTTTAAAAGCATTTATTTTAATCAGTGGTATGTGTCTAATGCTTGTGTGGTGTGACTGAGTTTTGACAAACATACCGAACAGTACATCACTAAGGACAGTGCTTTTGAAGGCTTCCTTGAAGCCTTTCCCTGCCCAGTTGAAGCGACACGCCAGGTTATTTGTTAGGCCACTCTGCAACATCCTTCTTACGGCCTCTTCTGCAGTGTGCCCTCCAATTAGACTGAATGTTAAGATCTGACAAGACATAATAAACCAACAAACAAGTGAAACATTGATAATTATAACATGTATAATTACAATATCTCCCAAAAGTGAATAGGCCTACACCCCTCCCATTTTTGCAAATATTTTATTGTATCTTTTCATAGGATAACCCTTGGCATGAAACTTTATTACTAGTCATCATTATACGTATTGTAGAGAACTATAGATTTATTGTCCTCAGAATATGACTAAAAACACATCCATTAACAACTAAACAGCTGGCCACATAACTGAGTACACTTAATTATGAACATGACCATTGCGCCCATAGTGACAATAAATCTATCGTAATCTACAAACTCTACACTTTAAGTTACATCACAGTTTCATGTCTATGGAGTTATCCCATGAGAAGATACATTAAAACATTTGAAAAAATGGCTAGGGTTTTGTGAGATACTGTATATGTACCAATTTAGGTTAGGTGAACTTCTCACTGTTTCACATAATGAGTAATGTGTTCATTTTGTTTTGAAGGATAATTCCTACAAATACTGAGTGATGTAGTGGATGGCTGGAAAGAAGAGGTATGGTTTTATTAATTTACACATATACTTTGACTAGCTTTTGGGTAGTGCAGATTTGTACCTACCATCTTTTGTTTTTCGCAGGGGGTTTCTCTCATAACAGCCTCTGCTAATTGAAACTCCTCCATTGTCCTCAGAGGCAGCTTGATGGACGAAGCGGCAGCTTCTGGTGCTACCGGCCTCACCATCTCTCTCCTAAGCGCCCTCACTTCACTCCCCAGGTTGGTAATTTCCGCTTTCATCAATTTATTTTCTTCCAGCACTTTGGAAAGCAGCTCCACGACTTTAGATATTCCCATATCTGTTCATGTAAGTTACATATTAGAAATGTTTTCTGGGGTTTGGTGTACTTTGGTGTACTTTCCCATTTCATCTTAATTATAATGTGTATGATAATGATGAAAACAATGGTTAGAATGTTTGTCTCCTCGACTTACCATGCAATAGCTGGTGGCTTGGTTGGACTGTATCTATATTCAAAAGTCATTGATTAGTGACAAGTGCCAATGATTGTGATTGTGATTGTGAGTGTGTGTGTGTGTGTGTGTGTGTGTGTGTGTGTGTGTGTGTGTGTGTGTGTGTGTGTGTGTGTGTGTGTGTGTGTGTGTGTGTGTGTGTGTGTGTGTGTGTGTGTGTGTGTGTGTGTGTGTGTGTGTGTGTGTGTGTGTTGCACAAGAGGAATGGCTTTGTATGCAGTTGGGTAGTCCTTCATCCAGTCAGACCAACAATGAAATGTGTCAAAAAAAGATGGGGAAAACTATGTATGAGGAACAATTATTGATAAGTAAAATTACCTCTTTGGGTGGTCGATGGCCCAAATAGCCACTCACTATTGATGTCTGAAAAAAATGAAACACTTCAAAACTGAATAAGAGAGCCAAATGGTATTTCTAACATATGTGTTAAACATGGTGTTGTTTCAAATGGTGCTTCAAAGTACCATTTGTACTGGCATTAACCAGTAAACACATATTTTTACCTACCTGGCCCTACATCTACAGATTGTCGTGCTGTTTTCCTTGGGGGGGGTGGTGCCTCGTCATCAGTGTCCACATCTTGAAGCATAGTAAGTGCCAGTTTAATTTCAGACAAAATGGGCAGTCAAACAGCTGTTTCTGAAATATTTATATTTTAATTTCTAAAATGTTTCATTGCTGTTCAGTTTAACTCTAAAGGTCTGCACCTTCAAAAAAGTGTTGCGGCGGGCCCCTAGTGGTCTGGACTCTTCCAGCTGGCTCCTGCAGGTAGCGTGAGTTTGGAACAAATCAAGGACAGTCATGGCAGTCAGTGGGTAACACCAGAAATATTAACAGAGAACATATACATTTATGCATTTAGCAGATGCTTTGAGCTGAAGCGATTTACAACAAGAGGACTAACATTTAAGCTACAACACTATTTAAAACCTTGCTAAGAGTGCCAAAAAGTGCCACTAGTCACCCGAACACTGTCTGAAGTTTAAGTGCAATAGAAAGATGGAAGAGAGTGCATTGAAAGTTAAAAAGTGTTAGGACAAGAGTCATTCTAGGAAGAGCTGAGTTTTCAGGAGCTTCGAAGGTAGTGAGGGATGATAAGTTGCCTGTGGATGGTTCAGAGAACTGCCTGCTATTAGCAGCCACTTTGTCAGTAAAGAATGAAGCATAAGGTTCTGCTGTGAGGTTTGTAGCAAGAGGGGAAAGGTTTAGTAGATATTTGAAAGTAGAGAACAGTTTACAGGTGTCAGTTGTATTGTGAATCTTGTCAATGTAACAAGAATTTTTCGCTGCTGTGACATTGTAAGCAAAAGATGATAATAGTTACTGGTATTGTGTTAAATCTGATTGTGCTGGTTGTTAGTTTTATGCCATTCTCTCTTAGCAGCCCATGAGGTTAGAGCGCATCGATTGAAGGGAGTCGTTTATCCAAGGAAGGGGCTTAGAGGGTTGGGAGGGTCTGATGGATAGCGGGAATGTGTGGCCCAATTCACCTCTGGAGAGGAGAACATTTTTTGTTTTATACCTTTTTTTCCTTCTGATAGGGTCTTCAGCCTCTGACTGTATGTCTGATGTTAAACACAGTAAGGACTTTTTCAGGTAGTCCTTTGCCTTAACATATGTTGCTGAAAGTGAATGGCATGCATTAGTGAAATTTAGCAAGTTGAATCTTATAGAAACGTTTTCATAAGCAGCATTTTTCCTTACCACAGCTAACCAAGACCCTCACGTCACCGTGCACGTCCCACGCTGCACCTGGAGGAAGGTGGTGCGCGACTGCCTTCTGGAGGCGGTTATGATCGTAAGAACTAGGAGGCCAGAAACAATTCCATGACTCCCCTGCCTCCTCCAACCAGCTGCTTGGCACTATGGTAGTGCTCCTATCTTTAAATTCGACGACCTTCCACACCTGTGCCATCTGTCAATGAGGTGAATGAAAGAAAATAAAAAATCGCTGTTTTGAGTGTGAAAAATAAGCCTTAGAAATATATTTGGCCTATATATCAGTCATTGTTGTTATATATAACATAGTGTGTATGTTGCAAGATCAACAGTGATCACAGTTGATCACAGTCTCAGAAATATTTGGCCTGTTAAGCCCTTTGAGACAGTAATGGTGATTAAGGGCTATACAATTAAAATGTAATTGAAAATTGAATCACTATCATAAGTGGTGAGAGAACTGCATCCACCAGCTTAACTTGGGTGAAGACGTACTCTGATTTTTTTTTTTTTTTCATTCATTAATTCGATTTTAGGACTGGTGTATTTTATATAAAGAAAAAGTTCAATAACAAAAAAATCTTTTTTTTTTTCTTTTTTGGATTGCAGAAGACAAGGAATTAGGATTGGTGAAGAAGAGGGATGGCAACATAATGGTCTTGGTCTGGAAAATCAAAGCATCGCAAGAATTGGCCAAAACTGAACTTTTGAACTCTTAAAAATGGGTAAACCGTCGATGTTGAATTGTAACCGAATTGTCTGAAGGCAGCTAGGCAAATGGATTGAATTCAATTTTGATAAAATTCCCTTAGCCAATCCAAAATGGTGATATTCACCACCACCTAATGCATGCACAGCTATTTTCTTCTGTGTGCCAAGAAGTGTCCTGGCATCTTTAGGCAGCTCAGAGTGGTGTACTCTCAATATTGATAGAAGAGCGGTAACTGCAACAAGAGTAATGCCAAAAGTTGATGCCCATTGCTTTAGTTTAGCTTGTAAACTCATTTCCTCAGGCTCACTTTCATCAGAGCTGGATAACCCACTAAAATCCTCTCTTTCACTGGCATCACTGTCTGTAGTGTTTTGGCAAGGACTGTTCGAGAATTCTGAAGTTGTCCCACACAGTGCTAGATCTGGTAAGCTAGGGGGGGCATTTTCAGCCTGATTAACTGTACTTAAATGTAATTGCTGCAAAATCTCGTTCTCTGTCTCCCTTGCGTTGGACAAGACTCGCCTCCTTTACTCCAATAAGAGGCCATCTCTGTGTGTATCGGATACAATTATGAAATGCAAGTTTGATACCTTTTCTGCCGTGAGCTTTGAATGGTCTTCTTCAGTGTCCCATAAATATGCAAATGAAGAAGAAAAAAAACACAAAGTTAGTTTTGATGGCATAGTGTGACAACAATGAATAGTTGCATTTAACCCTTTCACATGCAAGTGAAGAATCCCCCTTCTAATAATGTATAGCCTATTAAGGACCTATTTCAGGATAAATATACAAATACATTAACTTTGAAGTGTAGAAGGTCCTACAGGCAGCTGTAATAAACTAAGATATACTATTTATGAGATGGCTTGCAGTGTGCTTATCTGACGGGATTAAAACCGTGCATTCTGTGTGAATGTGTATTTGAATGTTAACATTTAATAACATGTCGTTTTTAGTTATGTAATCATTTGAAAGTCCCTTCAAGTTGAAAAAGCATATGCATTCTTATTATGGCCACACCTGGCATACTAGTAAATCAACTGTGATCAGATTGGTTAAAAAAAATAGAGGCTGCGTGTGATTTCAGTTCCGGTTCAATGCATTTGTAATGAGGGGGCGCACTTCTGTGCAGTGTGCACATTAGTCGTCGTTGCCAGCAGGCTGCACCCGACAGCCAAGGGATTTACATGTGGCATAGCAAGGTAAGCAGCAGAATTGTTTCCAAATTAAGCGTAATTTAGAAATGGAGTTGTTGAGCATTATGGTTTCATGAAAGCAAGGACAGCACTCGGTTGCTTTCGAAACTTTGAATCGCCAACAACGGACGTTTCGGGCCGCGCGCCCTTCAGCGTGTTTTGGCTTCTTCACGGACATTACACGCTGAAAAAGGGAAACGTCCGTTGTTGGCGATTAAAAGTTTTGAATGCAACAGTGCTGTCCTTTCTTTCAGGAAATAATATTACGATACGTTGGATTCAGCACGCAGTTAAGTTATATAAAGAAGTCTAGTTAGTGTGAGCGCGTTACTGCATATATTCGATTTTTTTCTTGCCCTTGTGGAGGCTTGGGTGAAGGGGGTCATTAATATTTGGTTTTATTTAGTATTATGGTACAATATGTAGCTGGGCCGACATGTCCACGGGTCGATTTCCCGTAGTAAATTGATCATTTTTAATGATTTGGATTTCCCCGCGACGGTTTCGCGGGATTCAGCTGCTAGTCAGGGACGCAGCGCGTGACCGTGACAACGTTCTTTCTTGGGAAATGGGACTAAAACGAATATAATGGATTCATAGTATTCATAACATTCATAGTATTATTGGTATAAAAATTCCATTACTTGTAGTACAGCAAACGAACAATTTTGTAAACATGAAAGTTAATATTTTATCAATGTCCTTCTAGAACCTGTCATGAACTTTGATAATCAAATCAAACGATGTCTCGAGCGCAATAGCTGAATGTCATTGATGATAAAGCTAACGTTAGTTAGTATATCTAGTTAGTCATCTATGAACGAATATGGTCGAACTAAAGTTGCTAACAGACCGACAGTCAAACATGATCGCTATTCGTGTTATTCTACTTACCAAGAGTTGTATATAATATGAAATAATTAATAGCTTTGCTGTAAATGTCAGTACGACCGTAGTTGCCAACTACATCAACGGAAGATGAGCATCTTCCCTGGGGAGGCTCGTGCGCCTGGTTCAGGAGCAGTGTATAGCTCGAGCAGTCAACTGCTCTTGAACCTGGCGCTCGAGGCTCCCCAGAAACTGGAACGTCAAGGTTAATGTTCGTTTTACCTTATTTGTGTATTTTGCTTGGGTGCCATTTTTATGTTTTTGCCAGGATCAATTCATGTACCCGTCATTTCAAGGATATTTTCCCTCACAAAAGCTAGAACTTGTTTGGGCAATTTAGTTGTGCAGTACATTATGCATTGTAAAAAGCCTGTAGTAAGAGAGAAAAGAAAAGACATGATTATGTGTACTGTGGTAAAGACACCCAAGTGGTTTGACATATTTGGTGTAACTGATGTTTTTCTTTTACTCTTGCAACTTTCCCTTTTAGTCTCTGAAGCAGTGTCTCACACTTGAGTCCTGACGAGGGCCTTGAAACTGGCATGCCTGTTCAAAACATCTCCAGGACAACAAGGTTATTTTGTGTTGACGTGTATTGAATTCTTAAGGGCAAAGGTTACTCTTAACAGGCAAATTCTGTAGAAACTCCATAAAAAGAAATATTAACTCACTAAGACCATTCATGAAACATCAGTAAGCTGCAGTTTGCATAGCCAGTCAGTAATATTTTAGTTCTTGCAATTGCGACTGCTTGTAAAAAAAAAAAATGGAATGATGCCACCAACAATAACCAATACAATGTTGTGCCAGATAACCTCAAATATAATTAGCCTACTTCCTATTTGTGCAAACCCATCAGATACCTTTGAAAAAAACAAAAGTGCAAAGATGCTTTGTCTGAAATGAGTTCCCTTACCGTTTAATTTGGAGCAAGTGAAAAAATCACAGGCTTGTGTTATCTGTAGGGTCTCCGTTGTTATCAACTGCTTCCCGGAGAGCTGGATGGAGAGGGTTTGCAGCGTCTGTATTCCAATTGGTTGTCAGGGTTTTTGCATTGGAAATGCATCAGTGAACAAATCGCCTGCTTGTGCAATCCGTAAGGTCTTCGTTGTCAACTTCTTGTTGGAGAGCTGGATGTAGAGGTTTTGCGACGTCTGTATTCAGATTAGGGCTGCACGATATGGGCAAAATATGATATCCCGATATTTTTTGGCTGACTGGCGATATACGATATATATCTCAATATTTTCTATAGAGTGGGATAGATGGCTTTGTCGCATTGTCCTGCGTACTACGGTGAGGGTTTCAGTGCGCCCTAACTTTAATCCCCCGCCCCCTCCCTTCTCCGTTCCATTTGGGAACATGTTTGGTTTAATTTCGCTTGTTTCGTATATTTTAATTAATTAAGGGCGCCTCCAGAGGGCGCCCCCAACACATTGGATCGGCCCTCCGCTTTGGGGCCGCATTATCATCTAGAACGTGTATTAACTTTTGATAGTCTAACGTGGTCCATTATCCCTTGTTGCAAGACAGTTGGTCTACACATACATCTATACATAAGGTTTCTGAGAACAGCAGGACAAGTTGGCACATCAACATTCACAAACGGAAGGCTTGCGCTACTCCATCTAGGCACTTTGAGTTGTAGCCTCATACCATAATTGAATGCCGCTTCTTTTGTAGCAAGAAGCAGCAAGTGTTATTTTCACAGAAGATGAACACATACCAAATTTTCTGATAAGCATATTAGCTTGTGCATACATCATACGATACTGCCTGCAAATTTCACGGTCATTAGACTGGTCGTCAGTTATGTAATGTTATACGTTTTTAGCCTCATTACATATGTTAAGGACTGTGCCAGGAAAGGAGAAATCAGTAGTTATCAGTTTCTTATCTGCCTTACTTCATGAGCATCAGCTGTATGTGGCCTTAGTGCCTAGATTTAATATGACAACCGCCACTGTTGTTTGGACAGGCGGGTAGACGTAAACTGGCAGATAAATCTAAGTGTTATGATTTCTCTCATTCATTTCTTATGTTTGCATTTGTGTCTTGCAGAAGATGAAGGAGAATGCATGCAGTGGGCTGAATGGAGAATTCGTGAATCAAAGGCAACACCATCAAATGCATTATGAAATTAAGCACTATCAGGTTGTCAAGGCTGTAGCTCAGCGGGTACATGGTCCTGGATACCTGTTTTTTTTTTTTGAAAACTATTTATATATGGAATCTGAATGCACTCTCCAAGAAATGCTGCAGTTCTTTGTGCCACAAGAGGCCAAGAAGCTCTACTACAAGAAGTTGAGGCAGAAGATGAAGATTATTACAAATTATCCAAGTCAGTTCAGACCAAGTAATTTGATTGGACAAGAGGCATTCCAGTGCTGATATAGAGTATAACAGCACTGGGTCTTTTAACTATCCACGTATCGCTCCGCTTTACGGGTGTTCTCATAACCGTTAATGTTATTAACAATCTTTTTGTAGCTTAGATTGCAGCTAACTTTGCACAGCAAATATGAACATGTTTCCAGGAATAACATTGGAGTTGAATTAAGAATGGTCGCCAGAAGAGGACCAAGGGAACCTAATGTAATGCTAATGTGTTTGTGTTGCTTGGCAACAGTTCAGTCCAGTTGCGGATCTATTTGTGTTGGCGGAGCCAAATAAATCATTAATGAACCAAAGAAATCTGATCATAATATGTTGTTAATTATTATTGTTAACTAATGATTGGTGCTTGTAGAACTGTTGGATAAAAGCAATATCTCTCAGGAGTGAGTGCTGTTGTACTACGGCTGGGATTCGGTCGTAGGTATGAGGCCGTTGGCCGAGTACCGAAGAGAATCACAGCCGTGCTGATATTCAGTACAACAGCACTCCCTCTCGTGTGATATTGCTTAATTATTCTGTTCCAAAATTCCATAAAAAGTCTGATTACTAAGAAATATAGATGTATAGTTACTTTTGTCAGTTTCAAGTTTTTGTTTTAACACGGGGGTACCAACAATGTGTATGATGTATGACTACCTTAAAGCATTTGTCGATGATCTCACCCAGCTGCTGAGAGAACCTTCAGAGGTAAACCTCTAAGGTGTGCTCCTTTATAAGCGATGCTCCAGCATGTGCTTTTCTCCAAAACAGTGTGCTATCCTCTGGTTCAGTCTTTATCATCTACAGTTGATTTAGGTACAAAAAAAGCCCATTTCACATATCCCATCGATTAAATGCACCTCTGCTGTTTGGGTGTAAATTTTGCCATCACTATTTCTTCTTACGGAGATGAAGACAACTACTTGCCTCTTTCATGCATCTCCTTTGTCCACATCTATGTTTGGGGAATGTAATTTGAAGCCATTCCGTAAGTGTTTGCTATGCCTCATTGTTTATTTTACTGCATACTACATTGGCACACTTGGGATTTTATTTTTATTTTATTCAATTTCTTCCCTTCCACAATGCGGCAGCATAATCATTACTACAGATTTTTTTCCCCCACTTTATTCTGTTTTTTGGGCATTTCCTACCAGTGCAAAGATGTTTAAATTAGTCACTGAAAGCAGTGTTCTGAAATGATATCAAAAATAGTTGTGGCCTGTATATGTAAGCATGGCCTTCACATATTTTTTGTATAGCTGTACATGTCTTTAAAGATATTGATGCGGATGTTTCCACATTTACATTTCTCAGTGCAAATGGGTTTTTGAATAAGTTTCTGAAAGTAGTGCTTTGAGATGTTTGAGATAACAAACATTTAATGTGTTGGAAATATTTTTGGTCGCTGCGTCATAATTCAGCTTAATATTTAATACATCGTTTATTATGGCATATTAACGAGAAAATGTCAAACTGGAACTGAATGTTGAAAAGGTTGCTGACCCCTGGTTACTGTATTCCCTCTCCCGCTATGTATGTTCGTTTATTTCAAGTTAACTTGTTTTTCTGTTGTTATTACAACCTTGCAACACATTTCCATTAATGTAGTTTGTTTATTCCAAATAACTATTATTATTATTTCAAAGAATAGGGGCGTGGAAATCAATGAGGTAAGTGGGCTTTGGGGCTTATCTTATGACTAACTTTGGATCTGAACTAATGTGAATCGTGAGTAGATCTCATGGTGTTTACATCGCTTTACTAGGATTTCTAAATTGCAGCTTCTGTGTTTTAACCCCTCTCAAATGCCACTGTTGTAATGGGGTTTTCTTAACCAGTGATCTTTATTGCATTTGTGAAAGCTGTTTGTGTGAGCTTGCTAAAAGTATATAGGCCAGTTTTCCTGCCAGAAATAGTTGTAGCTGCAACATTCAATGGCCATACCTGCAGATTATCTACAAGGATAAGCATTAATTGATCTCATTCTAAAATGACAATCGAACCATCAGGAAAATTGCTAATATTTGTTACAACCTCAATTCAACGCCATTTCGACGTGAGGTAAATTACGTTGAAAATTAGCACGAAAATCATCGTTGAAACAACATAGTATTTTCGACATTCTCCGACCGTCGAGATAACGACTATCCACCAGGTTGATTCAACGGTGAATTTTAGTCGTCTGACGGAAACCGACTATTTTAACCAACAATCAACCCGTTTTCGACGCCCCATTGCTGTCTGGGTGGGAATCAGAGGGACGGGTGGGAAAGCGTACAGGAGTGTGTTCGGCCACGGTCTGTATGCGAACGCATCAACCACGAGTGGGGGATTGTCCTTTGCGCTGAGAGAGAACCACGGCACACACTGTGTGTTCTCCCACGTGGCGAATAGGTCGACCTCCGCCTTCCCAAACTCGCTCCATATCTGATTGATCAGATAGTCCAGTCTCCTGGTTGGGGACCCCCCCTCGACATTATATCTGCCCCTCTGTTCAGGACACTGGGGATGTACGCCGCTCTGATGGAGAGCAAGTGTGTGTGCGCCCAGCATAACAGCTGTGGATAGTAAAACTCTGACTTTCGCTCATTTTGACATGGGCAGTACACTAATAGCATGACCACGCATTGGCCAATCTGAATGCTCGTAGTCATTGAATAGTTTGTCAAGTAAAATTGATTGATAAATCACAAAAACAACTCGTGTGAATTGATCATCTTCAGTCTTACTTTGTACTTGAGGCATTTTTCGGGCATCTATGGGAGTGGGAGCACTCGATGGTCTCTTCAAAATTCGCCAGATATCCATTGCTAATTAAGCAGCAGGCTAATCCACAACATGTAGGCTATGTGTTTACATACTTCCTGTTTACATACTTTCTGGATCCTGATTGGTGTCGCCGCCGCAGCCGCAAGGAACTGATTGTTCTTGTTCTTGGGTTTCGCGACCGGCGGCCTGGCCTTGGCCTTCGACGTGTCCAGGTGGCCAGTTGATGACCACGGAGTGGTTCGGAAGTCGACGCCCCGGATCTCGAAATAAATAAATATATAATTGGTTTATTTTTCTAATTATTTATACCTTGTATATGTATACACATTTCTTTGCTCTCACGCAAACACACACACACACACACACATACAGTATATATATATATATATATATATATATATATATATATATATATATATATATACATATATATTCTTTGACATAAAACAGTTGGGACTGTAACGTGAAATGAATTTAGGGCAGGCCTACATAGCGAGTCTAATTATGGAAATGTTGGAGATTAGGACCAGCAGCAGATGGCAGCAAAGCCTTGTGACTATTTTCTCTAGTTTTGTAGATGACTTCCTGAACTGTTGGGAAAGTTATATATTACTGTTCCTGATTGTATTTTGCTTCTGCTGAATATCTTTCTGCAGTGCTGATTCGCAAATCAAAGTGTCCAATCCAGAACAGGCCCAGTACTCAGACAGATAGGTGTAACAACTGTGGGTTTATACGTACAAGCATGAAATTTGGCAGCCATATGAAATAGTCTAACACTAATGCTGCTATCCATTTGGATGGTACGCTGGTACGAACGACCAGCTTCAGCGAGAACGTGACGTATTTCCCTTGCTCCAGCCTTCCAGTTTGTCATTTGTGTTTCTGTCGAGCCACGAGGGGGAGTAGTAGCAGGCTATTCATCATTAGCAACATAGCCTCTTTAGCAAACCAGCTTGAAAACAGAACTTTACATTGAATTGCAAGCAAAGCATGACCGTGCAATGCATAAATTGGTGACCGGATTAAAGCAGCAATGAAATCAAGTGTGTAAGAGGATTTAAAAACGACATTAAAACCTCCAACGTGGTACAAATACAAAGAAAATACATCTCAACCCCCATTAACTATGGGCGCAGCCATCTTCTTTACAAGTTGTACAGCTCTGCTCGCTCTACTTTGAAAGCGACGAGATACGAAATGCCGCAAGATTTGCGACTTTACCACTTGGTACATCCAAATGGATAGCAGTATAATTCCAGATATGGAGCCACCACGAAAACGTCCTATGGTATCCGTGGCGGCCATTTTACAAAATGGCCGTTTTGACCACAAATATGTTTTACCGGACGACACTATTGCTTCATTATGTTCTAATGAAATTACTCTAAATGTGAAGCACTTTGAGTCTGCCTTGTGTATGAATTGCTATATAAATAAAGTTGCCTTGCCTTGCCTTGCCTAGATACACATAAATGCCATAATTGTATTCTCCAAATTACAATTTGCATTTGTGTTGCCAGCAATGTCAATTAACCCACCAGGGAGCGTGATAAGTGCTGACTCGAAATTTCGGAGCCTTTGCGTCCAGGACTAAATGTTTCCAGTGAAATTACAGAACAAAATTAACTAGTTGACAGGTAAGTACATATTTATTTTAGGTAAACCACTATGAAATGACAACAATTGGTTCTGAACATTTAAGATTAGTGATAGTGACGTTATTAAGCAATAAAGCACTGTTACTGTAACTTACAAGATAGTTCTAGTTTTATCTTGTTTATGCGTCACAATTTTCTCCACCACACTGGCACAAAGCGGTACATTTCAAACCAGCTTGTTTGCACTTGCATCGTCCCTTGCAACCCTTTTTTGCAGTTGCAACAAATCAGTTCCTTGATGAAGTGCTGGCTTCAGGAAGCGTGGACCACAGGGGTTTCCAGTTGTGGGGATTGATCCATCCCCAATCCCCAGGTGAGGGCAGATCCAAAACAAACTTGAGCATGTTTCCCCAACAGCGCCCACCCGTGTGGCATCTCAAGGAGGTCACGTTTCGGAGTCCTTGCATGGACTGTGAGTCCCACGTAGATGGGCAATGGGGTTTTCTCTGTCTTTATGGTGACGCACAGTAGTACTACCCGCTCTGCGATGGATGGAGCAATTGTACTGCAACAACCGGGCTGTGCTGAGGGTTGCTTGGGGTACACCATCACCTGATTGAGACTTGATGTTGGGGCCATTGAGGATCATGGCCACCAAAGACAATACTGAGGTACTGATTTTACTTGGCGGTCCTTATCAAATTAACCTGTGAATGTAGCTAGAGTTTGGAACATAACCCTCCGTATTATCTTCGCTGCCCTTGCAAGACATATGGCTTCTTCATCGTAGTCTTCTTTGCAGACTTTACGGAGGGTAGGTCCTACATCTTTATCAAATGTAAGTAGTATATCACACCTTTCCTTATGAGCCGTAAGGTCTGGGAATTAAGGCCAGGATGCGATTTCTTAACTCTGTGCTAAGTTGTCTGACATGCTGCTCCAGTCCAAGTTGGTCTAGACGATTAGAATAAAGTTTGACGAGACCTGCATGTTTAAAAGCAGGGGCATGCTCTTCATCCCTTCTTGTTCCATCGATAAATGACAGCTACTCGGCTAGTGTAATCCTATGGTTGTCATTATCAGTTGTGTCCATCTTCTGTTTATCTTGTAATGATGTAGCTTTGTTGTAAAGTGAAACAAGACACCTTGGATGATATTTTGCACCTTGTGCGACCATGTACCCAGCACTGAATTTTGCAAGTAGCCTCTCATCCTGCAGGTCTAATGCACACCGTTATACGACGAAAAGTTGATGACCACGGAGTGGTTCGGAAGTCAACGCCTCTTCGCATAAAACACAGACATCCGATGCTGCCACTTCATGAAGAACAACTTGACGAGTGTATTTCTTGGATGTAGTAGCATCAGGGTCACAATCCTGTGTGTATTTCCTTTTTTCTGCTCGTTGTTATTTTGTATTATTGAATTTTGTATGGCAGAATTTGTGCTACAGTGTTTTCTTGAAACGTAGCTTCAAGGCCATTTCCGTCATCAAGGCTTCCTAATTCTAGTGGCATCGGTAATTCGTGAAGTTCATTGAAACGTCTGATGCTGAAGGCAATGGTAGAATAACCAACTCCAACATCGGGCCGTTTTGATTCTGTTGGGCATTGCAAACGTTCTGGTGTGATTGTTTGGCACAAAACACACATGTTCCAATCCGTCTGTACCAGCGCCTTTGATGTCCAGGTTGCAGTGGATCCACTATCTGATAACTCTTGGACATGTCTCCATTCCCAACACCTACAAGTAACTAACCACCACCTCTACAACTACTAAACGAGTACCTGAAAATACAAATGATAATCTGTGTTATTTCATGTCACGAACATCCTGATGGAACCATGTAGAACCATCAGATGCCCATACCTAATTTCTTATACTACTTAGGTAGAATGAACCCACATGATCTATCTCCCACACATTGACGAGATATAGTCTAATTTCGGCCGTCATAGTTTGAATATCATATTTGGAAAATATTTGTTGCTGAGTAACTGTGATCAGGGCTTACATTTCAGCACAGGTATGCGGGTAATGCGCTTATTTTATTTATCTATAATGCGCACAAATTTCACCTTCTTGTCTGATAAATTTATAAGAACGTGAAACTGAACTCGGGTCTATTGACCCGAGGGTCTATTGAATCTATCTTCAGATTTCGGTGGTGCATCTGTCCTTTGTACAATCTTTGATCTGGCGACAAACACACGCACACACGCGTGTGAGCAGGCACAAGGAACCCCTTCACGCTTGCTCCTTCTCGCTCTCCCTCTCAAAAGCTGTACACGACCCATGTACTGTTCTTGGCAATTATTTCCATAAGCTTTCAGTAGGCTAATGCAAAAATGGACCGCTGGCTTTAACGTACTTCGACAATTTCAGCGCGGGATTGTGGGTATTGCGCAATCGGTACACATTCATGGTACATCAGGATAGTGATGAACCATGAAGATGTGACTGAGAAAGGAGAGGGAGAAACTAATAGGACTGTGTTTATAGTTAAGAAAAGAGGTCAGCCACTACTTTTTCCAAAGTACGAATTAATTCATTGAAAACAAAGTGTTTGATTTCTTCTTTTCTTCATTTTTCAACTGAGCAACGATAAAGCAGAAGACCAAGTACAGTACACGACAGTTAAACTAATAGCATATGAAGACATTTTTATCAGATTTATGAAGATTATCCCTTAAATTAGTGTTTCGGGCCAAATGTAAGACTCGCAAGCTTGCAAGTAGCATCCCCCCTAAACTTTTAAAAAATCCCCCCTATGTGGAGCTCTTAAGGGGGAATTCACTTAAGCCCTGAAGTTGTGATCATTTGGTGATTGAAATGACGGCCTATATGTGTATCTTGAGTAATTTCATTAGAACATAACGAAGCATTGTGTTGTCCGGTAAAACATATTTGCTGTCCAAACTGCCATTTTGTAAAATGGCTGCCCAGCTACCATAGGACGTTTTCACGGTGGCTCCATATCTGGAATTATTCATTACGTGACATTTACCGTGAACGGGGTTCCCTGCAGCAGGCGACATGTGGGTGAGTGTCTGTGCCAAATTTCATGCTTGCAAGTATAAACCCACAATTATTATGTATGGATACACCTATCTGCCTGACTACAGGGCGTTTACTAACTTTGATAGGTAGGGGAGAGTGGGGTAAGGTAAGCATTGCCAATTATTACTTAAAGTGCCCTTAAAGGAAGGGGATAACAGTCATGCCTCCAGCTAAGATATAGTTTAGGATGTTGTGCATCCCTGGGAACAATTACTTTGGATCTTAAACAAACTGTTCGAGAAATACAGCTTTAGAAAAAAAAAAAGTGTTTTTGTGGCACAACTTGCCCCCGGTACGGGGTAAGTTGTGCCATTAATACACTGGGGTAAATTGTGCCATTGATAATTGAAGTAAAACAGATCATTTTAGTATCACAAATGATAATTCTATATAAAAGCAAGACAAATTCAATACAAATTACTTGTTTACTTTTATTTAAAGTTTTAACAACATCAAAGGCCACTTTGCTATAACAAGGCCTATACTGTCACATGAACACCTAATTGAGTCTTACACTTCACAGATCCAGGCTACTGGCCTTACAACTTCACATCCTACTTGTCAATGCAACAGGGAAATATGAACTTCTGCTCCTTTCTGGCAGTACCACCAAGTTTTGTGGTGTGGGTGGTTTACATAAAGATAGTTTACGACATCAACGGCCAATTTGCTTAAAAAAGGCCTAGCGCCAAATGAATACATAGGCCAAAATGAGCATTTAATCATCTGCATCTGAATCTCTTCCCAGATTCGGCCTACTACTGAACATCCCACGTGTCAATGCTGCAGGGGATTGTAAATGTATGCTCCCTTCTGGCTGTACCACCAAGTTTTTGTGGTGTGGGTAGTTTCTTGAGCACATCATCTCTAGGGATGACTCCCTCATCATTCTCGCTAAATGTGAAGATGGGCTTTCCATCAACAGACCTCTTACAACTTTGCTTCAGAAACTTTGCACTGATCTTTTCTCGTCACCTTCAACATTCTCCACCATTCCAACACAGTCATAGGATTTCGATTTTCTTTCTGCAAACAATTCTTTCCACAATGACGAAGACACCAGCAGACAGATCCTTGTCACCATCATCTTCAACACTCTGGACTTCTGGGGCCGTATTCACAAAGCATTTTATCTTACCGCTAGGAGTGCTCCTAACTCGCGCTCACATTTTACGTAGGAGTTTTTTCTTAAAAGTTATTCACAAAGCCGCTGAGACCTACTCTTACTAAGGATGAATCACAAAGAGTGAACTAAGAGTGACGCGCCGTTGCTATGGATTACGTCGATTCTCGTGCACGAGTTTAGAAGCAGTGCGGTTATTGGTTGTTCAGACGAGCCCACTAAATCACCAAAAAACAAGGAAATAGCCTAGGCTAAAAATGAATTCCTATTAAGTAACTATGGTGCAGTTAGCAGAATACACGCATGATGACAAGTTTGTGCAGACCACGATAATGACGTTGTAGCCTGCACGTTCAAGAGAGAGAGAGAGAGAGAAAAAGCAAACAATAAAAATACGTACAATTGAAAAAATTGAAAGAAAATAAATGTTATGAACTACACAAATGTGTGTTGACTGATTTGTGCCAAGCTGTTTACCTAAAATGTGTATTCACAAAGTGATCCCTAAATGCCAGTCCACTCAGTTCCACACGTCCAAATTCATTGTCATGTTGATCGCCATCATCACCATCGTGGTCATCGTCCTCTTCGACGTCGTCATCATCATCATCATCATCGTCTGGCTGTGGAATGTTCCTCCGCTTGCAGAGGTTGTTTAGAATGGCACATACAGTGATGACTGTGCTTGCCCTCTCTGGGGTGAGGCGTATTTCGCCGTGGAGGACATGAAACCGACGTTTCATCTGCCAAATTCCTCTCTCCACAACATTTCGTGTATGTTTGTGTGCTCTAACATAGATGGAGGAAAACAGTATACAATAATAAATATAAATTCAACAAATAAAAGGTGTCAAAGAGCCAATACGATTTGTTTTACGCATAGGATAGGACTAAGCGTAATCTGCGTAATCACCTACATGTTATACTTTAACTGTGCTCCCGGTTGAGGATTGAGGTAGGGTGTCAAGAGCCACGTCTTGCAGGGATAGCCACTGTCACCCAGCAAGTGACACACAACTGGTACATGGTGCCTCTCAAAAAGCTGCCTCAGACCGCTCTCCATTAAAATGCGCGAATCATGGGTAGCTCCAGGCCACTTTGCAACAACATCCAGTAGGCTATGGTTAAATTTGCATTAAAAAAAACCTGCGTGTTGATGGAATGCACTTTCTTCTTATTGACGAACCCGTCCTCATCTTTTGATGGCGCAATTCTTTTTATGTGCATCCCGTCAATAGCACCGACCACAACGGGCATACCTGCAATTGCCATGAAGTTGGCTTTGATCCTGTGTAATTGTTGAATGTCCAAAGGAAACCAGATAAACTGTTGGTTGATATGTGGTCTAGAGAGCGCGTGATAGTTTGGTTTATGGCACGGCTGACTGATGGTTGCGATATTCCTAAATCGTCGGCATTGCAAAGTTGCATTTTCCCTGTTGCAAAATAACGTAGTGTTGCCAAACATTTTATTTCGGGACTAATCAGATTATTCCTGTTAGTCGGGGATGTTATTGCATCCTGCACTAACTCCACAACAAGTTTAATACCCTCACGATTTAGCCTATATCTCTTCATTGACACAGTCTTCCATTGTCTCCAAAACATTTCGTCTCGCAGCCATTTTACAATTCTTTGTGAATAGGTCTTACTGAGTTAGTAGTCCTCTTGAGGACTTTTAAGCTCTCCTAGACTTAGGTGCTAATTTTAGGCATAAAATACTTTGTGAATTGCTCTTAGTGAAAAAAGTTAGGAGTCCTAAATTTAAGAGTGACACACCCATTCTTTTTAGGAGTTACTCCTAAATTCGCCAGTTAGGACCTACTTTTAGCCCTAAAATCCTTTGTGAATACGGCCCCTGAACTCTCATATTCAGTGGCATCACACACAAGTGGAATCGGAAAGTCACTCTCTTCTGAGCTACTGGAGTACTTTCTCTTTGGGTTTGGTTGGTTTTGACCCTTTCAGGCCCCCAAACTTATTTCCACTCCTTTTCTTATTTTCAGCCTGTTTCTTTTCTCTGCTGTGCGTCTTCTCCAGGCAATCTTCTTCCTCATCATTGGTGGTGGGGTTTTCTTCTGAGTTACTGTACACGTTGTTTTCTTCTTGGTTCTTTTTCTTCTCTCTTTCATTCTTTTTTTTTCCTTTTTCCACCTTATTTTTCTTTGAGCCTTCTCCAACTACATATTCTCAGGTGTGTCGGTTATAATTCTATTTTTCACTTTCTTTTTTACAATTTTGTTCTTTCTTTCTGTGGCTTTTGGCAAGGGAAGAATGACTTCTGGAGACTTCTGCACACCTAAGTGAGCAGATTCATCACACATCTTTTTATGGTCATCCTGCAGATCTTCATCTCCTTTCCAACCTGATGCATGGTCTTCCCCTCTTGCACCTCTTTCACTGCTCTTTCCATCTCTCAAGAGGAGGTGAAACCCTGTCCGTCTTCCATTTGTATTTGCGTGGCATGATGGTCTAAGAATATCACATAGTTTTAGTGCTGAAATGTAAGAATACAATGTACAATAACAATAAAATACAATAAAGTAATATATAGTAGAAAAATCATAAGTTGGGGTAAGTTCTGCCATTGGCACAACTTAACCCAGGCCCTATGGCACAAATTACCCCAGACCCAACATTTTGAAAAAAACGCATCCCCCAGCTGTTTTGAGCAAGCATCATGCTAACTGTATTGACTCATGCTGTAGCTTACTCAAGCACTAAAACATGTGTGAACTGTTTTTCAAAGTTGTCTATAATTGTTCACAATAACACAGCAATCAAAAAACCTTAATCATAGAAATGTTACTTTTGAGGGCAAAACTTTTTTTTTTTAAACTTAAATGTGCCTACCTCTCAAGCCATGTGTCTCCCTTCTTTGCAGGTTGAGTGAAATGGATGCCCCTTCAAAAATATGTGGTCACATGACCAACTTCTATGGTTTTCTAGAAATCAGTGGTGGCACTACTTGCCCCTTGGTACAAATTACCCCACTCTCCCCTAGGCCAATTCTGTTTTTTATTTTGCAGCGTACAACACATTAATGTACATGGTTTTGATTTAATTAAAAATAGGATACTAATAATTTGACCCCTCATTGTCTTTGATTGAAAGTCACTTCCCTTTGACTTTTCAACATGTTGGTGTCATAGACACCTAGCTGAGCCTGACACCTAGCCTCTAATCCGAAGGAAACTGAATCAACCACTGTCACATTATAATCAAGAAATGGCTTGGTTATCAATATTTGAAATACTTAGAACTATGAATAATCTATTAAGTAGTATTCTAGGTCTATATTTTTATTTTCATCAACATTTATTATGTTGGTATTTTGGATCATTATATTGTAGCAGCGGCCAAGAAGTACACACGGAGTCAGGATTAGTCAACTGTAGCACTGCGTCCCATACACCGCACGACTGCAGGCTACTTTTATTCAACACCAACAACGCACAAGGAAACAGCACACCCAACGAACAAACATGTCATAGTCAGTGACGGTGGCGGCAACGATAAACACACATGTTAACATTGAACAACACACAAATACACACAACCAAATAACACCCATTAACCCATTAACCCCACTTAACCTAATAACAAAACAAGGACGACAAAAGCCCCTTTTGTCAACATCAACACCAACTCCCAGGATCCCCTGCGCGTCCCCGGAGGAGTCGCCACAATATGTTTTTATCGGTATATGCGTGCACGGTGTTGCACCCAAAGAGCACCTATAGGTGACACGCCCATGCCCTGTCCATGGTTCTGAAACACTGCGCCCGTAAATACGTCGGCTAAAATTTGGCGCATCAAAACAAAACACCGATTGGAATCATGATATTATCCGACCATTCAGTGCGTAACTTTTTTTTCATCTTTATTTTTTACAATATTAAACTTCAATTCGACATGTACGTGACATTTACCGTGAACGGGGTTCCCTGCAGAAGGCGACATGTGTGTGAATCGTCCCAGTGTTCTGCTGAAGTCGTCCCGCTCGAGGACTGCCTCCCTCGCGGAGGCGGCAGAGAAGAAAGGTCAAAGGTCACGACGAGTCATGGCTCGCGCGTATCAGATGGCAATGTTGGAAAGTTGGCCAGGCGGTGCATGCCACTTCAAAAACATTTGCCATGACAAGCGAAGGAGTTTCGAACTGTTGCGGGGAAGCGGAGGAGAAGGAGGACGACAACGAGGACATGGCCATGGGATGCTACGACGATGACGATGACGACGACTTCAGCGCGTTGACGGAGGGAAACCCCGAGTGGGGCTCGGAGGACGGAGGTGGGTGGACGTTCTGTAAGACAAGAAGGGCAACAGGAGTCCATTGGCTGGCGATGACAGGGCACTCTGTCGGCTACATAGTCTCTCTGGCGACGAGAGGGCACACTTTTGGCTAGATAGTCTCTGTCGACGAGAGAGTACACTATCGGCGACACTATCGGCAAGATAGTGTCTAACGCGATCACAGCGCGCTGTACTGTAGCGAAATGCGCTAAATGACTATTCCTTGTTATTATGTATCGATGCCTGCCTTTGTATCGTCAGTTTTTGTGTAGTTCTATCCTAGTGTCGTGGTGTGTGAACAACGGTATGCACCGTGACGTAGGACGACTGGACGTCTGAATGTACCCTTATGGTCCTGGAGTGCGTTGTTGACGTCGTACTCTGCATTGGGCGGATATTGTGCCGCGATGTTAGATGTTGGCTCACGATATAGGCCAACGAAAATAGATTTATATGCCTGTGTGTCTGTCTGCTCCCTGCACACCAAGTGAAACCCAGCAGAACACACCGAATGATGTTGACAGATTCTTTCATGTCTCTATAACTGCAATTTTACATTCCTAAAAAATATTTATATATATATATATATTAGTGGTGGGCCGTTATCGGCGTTAACGCTCGCGTTAACGCGAGACTCTTTATCGGCGATAAAAAAAAATATCGCCGTTAATCTATTCTCAAAGTTGGGTGAAAAACTTGGCGAATTGCACTAGGGGGCGAGAATGAGTCAGACTTCGAACCTGTGTATGCCTACTGTGAAATCACCACATCAAACGTGACGTGCTGACGACATGGAAGCCGCCGTGTTTGCTAAACGGAAAATTTATTTTTAAGAAGCTTCCCAATGGAAACCTTGACAAAACCAAGGTTGTTTGCACCTTGTGCAATGCGGAATTCGTTTACTGTAGGAGTTCTTCCAGTCTGAAGTACCATCTGAACGCAAAGCATCCCTTAGCTAATGCGGAACATGCCGGGCCAAGCACTGCTGTAGCGCCGGCGAAGAGTAGTGCTCGTCAAACTACTATGTTTGAGTACAACCGAGGCAAGCCCGTCAGCACAGCTCTATCAGAAAAGCTAACTAAGCTCCTCGCTCAGTGGATTGCCACCAGCTGCCGGCCCATCAGCGTGGTTGAAGATGATGGGCTCGAGCTTGTTCTCCAGGCGGCCACAGGTGACCCATCATACAAACTACCTGCGAGGCGAACTATCATGAGAAGAATACATGACCAGCACGCCGCATAGAAAGCCGCAAAAGATGAGAAGCTGGTAGAGGCGACGTGTGTAGCACTGACTGGGGACCATTGGACATCTGTCAAGAATGAAAACTACCTCGGCGTTACTGTACACCTCATCGATGCCAGCTGGGAACTTATCTCCTTCGCTCTAGGTAGGCTACGTTATTTAATTTTAACAGTGTTACTACTACTTGGAAATTGTACTGAGCTAAGCTATCAGTTACTCTACCGTAAATAAAGCTTCACTACACAAAAGCTACCACCCAGTCAAATGTAGGCGAACAAGCCAAGTTACACAGCAAAAGTAGTTCATTCAATTTCAACAAACATGTTTAAGTTGAACCAAATTTCAAGCAAATGTGTGTTCAAATTTTGATTGAATCTGTGATTAATAAGGTGTGTGTGTGTGTGTGTGTGTGTGTGTGTGTGTGTGTGTGTGTGTGTGTGTGTGTGTGTGTGTGTGTGTGTGTGTGTGTGTGTGCCTGTTCTATTTGTGGGCCTGTTCTATTTGGGTATTTGTGTGTGTGTGTGTGTACCCATGTGTGTGGACGCAATGTGTGTGTGTGTGTGTGTGTACCCAGCGTGTGTGTGGACGCAATGTGTGTGTGTGGACGCAGTGTGTTAAATTCATGTTTAACTGAATAAACAGTTCATAAACACAAGTGCATCTTATTGAACATTATTTATTTTCATCACCAATTATAGTAGAACAGCTTTCTCTAGCAGTTTGTGATGCATTTTGGAAACAGGAGATGAGCCCCTGGTCTAATTATTTAGGTAGCACACATATATTATGAATGCCTTCGGCAGAATTCAAATGAGCCATTTTAATCTAGATTAATCTAGATTAATTTCAAGATTAATCTAGATTAATCTAGATTAAAAAAATTAATCTATGCCCACCTCTAATATATATATATATATATACCTGTACTATAACCTTTGGTATGGATCTCTCCATTTGTCTCTCTAAGGTTTACTTAGGACAGAGATCGGTCCTGATCATGAAGGCATAATGACAACATTGGAGTATGTTTTGTTTTAAAGATAACCACTACAACAAAATAAAGCTTAGTTTGTTATCTATATATTTTAACATTATCTATGATGTGTGCACAAGAGTTCTGTTACTATTTATATACTTTGATTCATGGGTCATCAATTTATACTGTAATGTTTAAACAACGACTTCTTTGAAATATTTGAATTCAAAGGAAATTTTGATTCATATTAATTGGCTGGTAATCTCGAATCCAGCAGTCCATTCATGTAATAGAAGAAATTCTGAGGGGAGACGGCACAAAGTCGGCCTGGTTCCCAGTTTTGTTTCTACCAAAAACTCATTGGCGCAGGTGGATGAAGCTTTCTGAGGGGATTTTAATACATTTCTACAGTTGCAAACCTACAAGGTGTTGATTTCAACCCTTTACAGACACTTTTATAACAGTTTACTACTGCTGGCTGAGTTTCTGTTTACCTGTTAAGCGTAATCGGACCCTGCCCCCTACAACATGATTTGTCTAAATCATTGGTTCTCAAAGTGCGGCCCGCCGGCCAATGGCGGACGCAGAAACATTCCTGGTGGCCCGCAATGACATATAGATGTCAGTAAAAAAAAATAATAATAAAGATTATTTATTATTTGTACTTGCATTTGGTTCTATGAACATCCTTACCATACAGCGATATATTGTTGCACTTCTTATGACAAATGTACTTATTGTAAGTCGCTTTGGATAATAGCGTCTGCTAAATGTAAATGTAAATTATTATATCAATATTCATTTAAACAAAAATAAATAAATATAAAGAGAAAAGGCGACTCTCTAGCTTTCAATTAAATCCTGTTACATTTGTTAGTTTTAATCCGACTGTACATTACTTTGAAAGGATGAACCTCAGCTTTGTGATTTAGACCTCACTTGACCTAACTCCTAGTGGTCCACGGTGCAATGTGTTTTTTTAACACTGGGATGCTGATGGCGTTTCCCGCCAGATATTTTTTCCTTTGGCGGCCCTTAATCAAATTTTGGGTTCCTGATTTGGCCCTCAGCTGTCAAAACTTTGAGAACCCCTGGTCTAAACAAATGGAAAGCAAACCATAGAGCTAAACACATAGACTAGGCTCATCCAAACAATCAAACAATGCGGTCACAATTCAGAGACAAAGAACTCAGAGCTCTTTATAATAACGGCAGAAACAAACGGCGATCTCTCTCTCTCTCTCTCTCTCTCTCTCTCTCTCTCTCTCTCTCTCTCTCTCTCTCTCTCTCTCTCTCTCTCTCTCTCTCTCTCTCTCTAGTGCTGGGCTTCAACGAGGGGCTGAGCGGGGAGGTGAAGCCCCGTGTGCTGCTGATGGGGCTGCGGCGGAGTGGCAAGTCGTCCATCCAGAAGGTGGTGTTCCATAAGATGTCCCCCAACGAGACGCTGTTCCTGGAGAGCACCAACAAGATCTGCCGCGAGGACGTCTCCAGCAGCTCCTTCGTCAGCTTCCAGATCTGGGACTTCCCCGGGCAGATTGACTTCTTCGACCCCACCTTCGACTACGAGATGATCTTCAGGGGCACCGGCGCGCTCATCTTCGTCATCGACTCGCAGGTGACAAAGTAGAGGAAAGCAAGAGATAGGCTGTTTACAAGAGATGCATCAAAAAAGTTGAATTCCAAGTGCGTCTACGTTTGAAAAACTCATTTGTTACAGGGAAGGCACAACACACTCACAGCCGTTTCAGCCTGATGACAGTTGGTGGTCGGTTTCCCAGAGATCCCCGCTCGATATGCGCGCACATACGTACATTCATTTTAGATTTGTACCACATCCATTATTTCACAATCTTGGAGAATCAGCGGAGACGTAGCATCCCCGTGGCACCTGTTTGTATCGCTTTTGGATGTGTTATATATGGCTGCGAATCATATTAATATATAAATATAAGGTATAGGAATCGTTGAATCGGAACAAAGGCAGGGCACAGCATGGGGATGTGACGCATTTGTACATGAAGGCCTGGACAACAAACCATCACTCGTGGTTTCGACAATTTGCTGTCTATCTCTTTGGTAACTGCTCCCACTTGACTGGTCGGAGAAAACATCTTGCAGCTCTAAAACGCCTAATAAAAAAAAGTAATGTCCATAAAGAAACAGGTTGTACCCCAACATTTTGCAAAGCTGAAGATTACCATCTGTCCGAGCAATCTGCGGAAGCACAAGAGAATTATTTAAAGACAAATAATTTTTTTCTTCATTAAGCACAGGTTTTGCTGCTTAACAAATGCTTAGCAAGGCTTAATGTATATTAAGAAACCGCTAGATCCTTACAATGTGAAAATGGACCACATAATTACTTAAAGATAAATGGAGCTGAGATGGACCATTCACAGCAAGTAAAAGATGCATGCATACTCTGATCAAATAACTCCCATAAATGTATGATTATTAGGCTTGGCTAGGGTGAGATAACTTAATTTAATATTCCTTTTTTATTTAGGGAATCTAGCAGACGCTTTTATCTGAAGCGACTTACAACGGTTCATGAACACATTCACACATCGACGGAATGTCAACCATGCAAGACGACAGCCAGCTTGTCAGGAGCAGCAAGGGTTAGATGTCTTGCTCAGGGACACTTCGACACTCAGCTAGGAGGAGCCGGGGATCAAACTAGCAACTTCCTGTTACAAGGCAAGCCGATCCTTAGCCAAGCCGACCCCACATATATCACAATTATGATATCATCTTACATTAATATGGTAATCTCTGAGATTTTCATGTAGATATGTCTGTCAAGTAAGTAGTAATCTATCACTGATAAAGCAGTGGTGATTGAGCCTATGGCTCACTGAAGAAAACAATTATATTTTCAGTGTAATGTATATTTCATCACTGGCTGTAACTGAATCCACACAGAAAATGTTGTGTTTTTATTTTATAGCTCGAAGCTATAAAAAATACCAACATGATCAGAACTGTTTGTGTGTGTGTGTGTGTGTGTGTGTGTGTGTGTGTGTGTGTGTGTGTGTGTGTGTGTGTGTGTGTGTGTGTGTGTGTGTGTGTGTGTGTGTGTGTGTGTGTGTGTGTGTGTGTGTGTGTGTGTGTGTTCGTGACTGCGTGTCTGTATTAGCTAATATGTGTGTGTGTGTCTTGTTATTTGCTGTCTGCACTCTCCCATGAAATAGGTTTGAATGTTAGACACTGCAGCTCCCTTCAGAGTTGCAGTGAAGCCTTGAGGCTGCTCTGTACCCCCCCATCCATCCATCTATCGCCTCACCCTTCTCCACCACACACACACACACACACACACACACACACACACACACACACACACACACACACACACACACACACACACACACACACACACACACACACACAGTTCTTTTGATAAGAAACCTTGCTGCGAAGTCACTCAGAAATTCCCTCAGTTCGCTGCAGGGGGCCCAAAGGGGCCGTAAGTCAAGAGCCAGAGGAGAGTGTGTCAAGTTGTTGTGCGCAGATGTGCGTCGGGTTCTGTTGTGCTGTGTATGTGTGCTGGGGAATAAGCTGCAGTACATCACCTCCAAATGTTCACATTAACACTAAGTTAGTGGTGCACATTGCTTTGGGTGGTATTGTTTGTGTGTGTTTCTCTTTCTCTCCTGATACTCATTTTAAGGGTTTAATTTGCATGAAAATATATCACTTATATTTTCAAAGCAAACATTTTATGTTATCATAAACAAATGTACATTTTGTTGCAAATTTACGGTTACCACAACCACATCGAAGACAATAATAGAATAGGATTCATAAACATTAAAGGGGACCTATTATGCTTTTTCGACTTTTATGACCTATAAACGTTGTTATAATGATTGATAGTCATGTTTAACCATACTAAAGTGTCAAATAATGACGTACATACATTTCGACGTATTCCCTGCTGACAGTCTGGGGTGGCTGTGCAGAGCGCTAAACACTCGGGACAACGATTGCGATTCACTTGTTCACATTTCCGGGAAACATCTACGTAGACGTACTCCTGCATATCCCCCATATGCCTGGTCAAATCTGCCCGCTCGCACGCTCCAAGGAAGGTAACCAATTACAACGGAGTTGGGTTGGCAGGAGGGGGGCGAGGGGGCGGAGAAGGACGAAACGGAGCGTTGACAGAGAAGGCTGAAAGCGCCCAGATAAGAGGAAGAGTTTCCCGAAAATCTACATCGTTTTTTGTGCATGGTCCGTTAAACATGACTATCAATCATTATAACAACGTTTATAGGTCATAAAAGTCGAAAAGCATAATAGGTCCCCTTTAATGATAATAATTAAGCTCCTACTACTACTACTTATGATAATGATCAGTAGAAAATGGACAAGAATAATTTGATATTTATCATTCATTGTTTGCCTTTTATGTTGCCATTAACCTTGGTATGGCATCAACAGCATGCTAATTATTGTAATGTTTATTTGTAACATAATGACAATGATCATTATGACTATGACTTCAGCTACCAATTAGTTTTAGGGTTAATCATTTAAAGTTATGCCGTTGCATTTACATTTAGGGGATTTTGCTGACGCTTTTATCCAAAGCGACTTACAACCCCCCCCCCCCCCCCCCCCCCCGATGTTCTCTGTAGGACGACTATGTGGAGGCGCTGAGCAGACTGCACCTGACTGTGACCCGGGCATACAAGGTCAACCCGGACATCCACTTCGAGGTGTTCATACACAAGGTGGACGGCCTGTCCGACGACCACAAGATCGAGAAGCAGGGGGACATCCGCAAGCGGGCCGGCGATGACCTGGCCGACGCACGGCTTGAGAGGATTCATCTAAGGTGAGCGGCCCCTCCGCTTCTGCTTCTGGTTCAACGGAACTGCAGCGTTTCCTTTGAACCCGGGCGGCCCAGAAAAACTGCTTGATGGGGAAAAACCAAACTTCAGGGAAAAACCGTGCTTAATAAGGAAAAAAATCATTTTTCTTCGAAAAATTCTCGTGTTTCTGCATATTGCACAAAATGGGGGTGCTACCCGTTTCTTATTTAAATTACATTTGGGTGTTTTAGAGCCTGTGTTCCAACACCCATGCTACCAAACTATTTAGAATGCCAGAATTGATTTAGTATGTCCTAATACATGGTATGGAAAAGGCAGTATGCCAAAATACCCCTGATGTTGTACTACATCCGATCTCTGTACTACACCATCAGTGAAGTTACCTGTAGTATGTCCTGATTGTATGCATACTGCGTGCAACAGTACGGGCTTTGTTAGGGCAGCTACAGTACCTACTACAAGTTAAAAGAAGTGGTATGCGATTTGGATTGCATAC
The DNA here is from genome assembly GCF_031168955.1 of Gadus macrocephalus. Classification (NCBI taxonomy): domain Eukaryota; kingdom Metazoa; phylum Chordata; class Actinopteri; order Gadiformes; family Gadidae; genus Gadus; species Gadus macrocephalus. The sequence goes on from NC_082386.1 coordinate 5,294,596, forward strand.
TTAGATTTAGTGGTTTGAACCAAAACGACTTACTAACTGGGCACAATCTTAGCAAACAGTCCAAACTGGAGAAGGGACTACAAACAGCTTGTCATTACTCCGGTGGATGAAATCTCTTTCTGCATTTATTACATTTCGCAATGTGTTACATTTCAACTAGCTCCAAGCTTAAAATAACCTGGACGTATATGTAGTAAAAGTTGAAGAATAGTAACTTCAATGATGTTATAAATGAAATCACATCCTAACCGATATATTCTATAAATAAAGAAATGCACTCCCAAAGCCCCTCCCACCACACTGCCCCGCCAGCCGAGCTACGCTAGTTCACACCTCACTGCTGCACAGGGAGTAAGCAAGACAGTAGGAGTGAACAGTCATGGTTATTGAGGTTTTTTTTATTTTGAAATTCTTCCGCCTACTCACTGGGAGGCGTTTAATGTTACAGATTGTGACTTTAACGATAGAATTTCAGTATTGATGATAATCATAAACCATCATATCATCCGTATTCCACTTGGATGTATCATCCTACGCAAATCTTGCCTGCAGATTCCGTTGATTCCTGTTCCTTTTACATTGTTTTATTGATTATATAAAAACACGATAACTACATCATGTTTTCCAGAAACATTTGAACTCTTTGACCTCTTGCTATCTCTTCACCACTAGCGAGAGAGAGCGTGAGGAAAATAAGCTAAGGCCTCGCTCACTGTTTTATTTTTTTACTACTTTATCTCATTTTTTCACTCTAGGTATGCAATCCATTTAACAGTATATTTCTTCCTATTCACCTCCACCTGGTAGAGGTGTCTTGCAGACCTGGTGGTGACTACTGATGTGTTTAGAGAGTAATGACGGGGGGGGGGGAGCAGAACGCAGTACTACAAGGAGAGGAACGGGGGGTTTAGACACCAACATGGGGATCTGAGTCGGCATCATGCAGGGAGGCAGATTCAAATGCATTTACAAGAGACATTTTGATCCAGTGTCATTGATAGAAAACCCCCTCCTATCTCTAACATCACACGCACACACCAACATGTCACGGATTAACTGTGTGTACATGCATGCAAACACGGCACGCTATTTGTAAAACCATCCCTATGAATGATTTACATAATACACAGCATTCATTTAGATAAAATGCAGTACTTAAGTCCTGCACACACACACACACACACACACACACACACACACACACACACACACACACACACACACACACACACACACGCGCACGCGCGCAGCAAAAAGCATCATGTCTGTCATTTTCAGTCATCCGACTTATCCTCACTCACATCTCATCTGTTTTGCCACCACACAGCTTTTATCTGACCAGCATCTATGACCACTCCATATTTGAAGCTTTCAGCAAAGTGGTGCAGAAGCTTATCCCACAGCTGCCCACACTGGAGAACCTACTCAACATCTTCATATCTGTAAGTATGATATCTTATCTATATATATCTGGGGAGATTGACGGTTTTATCTAAGCAGTTTTATTCAAAAAGGATAATAGTGAGCGGTAGATGGGGTGGCCGTGACGGGGTGTGCTGCAGGGTGGCCAGGTGGTGGCAGTGATGTGCAAGAGTTGCAGGGTCAGACTCACCAGGCACTGTTGCACGTCCGCAGTCACGCTCCTCACACTCCCACGTAACATGAGCTATGGGTCTGCTCCTTTATTGGACCAGGGCACTAGGTTAGGAGACTAACCTAGTGAGGCTAGGCCCAATCCCATTTCTACCCCTTACCCCTCCCCCTTACCCTTCCCCCTTACCCCTTCTAAACAAGGGGGAGGGATAAGGGGAAGGGGTAAGGGGTAGAAATGGGATTGGGCCTATGTCTCTCCAGTGCCCTGGTCCGTAAAAAAAGCAGACCGAATAATTTGTGTTATGAGCGACACCTGTGTTTGTCTTACGATGATGCCTCTGTGAAAAGGGGCTGACCTTTGTTCAGTGATAATTCAATAGCGGATTAAGTAAGAAATCATTCGAGCAAACCATTTCACAAAGCCATCATCAAGTAAGAAAGGGAAGGGGCACGGGTTTAGCTTTCAAGATTATTGGATGATGGGCCTGGATTGAACAATGAACAAAGTTTTCTAAAATGTTATGTGGTGTTCTTGTTCTGATCATTTAGTCATTTAGTAATTTCTACAATTATTAAATAGTTGCTCAATCCCTTATTTAGATGATAAAGGATATGTACCTTAACATACTACAACTGTAATTATTTATGTCACGTTGTGTTTCAAGTTGTTTTCCATGAAGATTTGCATAGCCGTAAAACTAATTGAATTAAATATTCACAACAGTATAGTTCAAACATAACAGTGCTGTGTTTTAGCTATGTAATCTACACAAAATAATTGTTGCTGCGATGCAATATTTATTGCTACAAAATTAACATATTTTGGCATGATTATATCTGAGGGAATTTTGTGAAAGCATCTGGCAACTGGTAGAACTGGGAAACTCTAAGGAACAGCAATTAAACAATATAACCGATCTAGTAATAATTCAGTTTGTTCTCAAACGTTGAAGAGACGGGTTTTCCCAAATCGCAGATTTTACTTGTCAACAGCCACATAAAAAAATGAAAAACTGCACGGGTGAAAAGCAGACAACTTGTTTTACTTGCTAAACTCACTGTGACGCAATCTTGTCACAAACGGACAGATAGCACACAAAAATGGCTAGGCATTTATAACAGGGGTGTAATCGTTGGGTAAACACGGCCGTATCCCATGACATTAATTATGGCCCCTGGCATGCCTGCAGACCCACAATTAAGCTAATGAGCTACACCTGTTTCCGTTCCTACTGTTACACCTCTGCGACAAATGTTTGTACAAGAGGTCCACCCAGGACCACATAATGACCTATAGTTTGTTGTGTTCACCTGGGGCTATTAGAATTGTATTCAAATAAGGGGGGAATCAACAGGTCAATACCCACAATACACATGGACAATTCAGACTAGGACGGCTTGTTTTAGTTATTCCCCCTCCCCCTTCGGATGGTCACCGGGGTCCTGAAAAATCTTGACTTGGGGCTATGTTTGGTGGTCAGAATTCTGGCATCGAGAAGGCCTTCCTGTTCGACGTTGTCAGCAAGATCTACATCGCCACAGACAGCTCCCCCGTAGACATGCAGACCTACGAGCTGTGCTGCGACATGATCGACGTGGTCATCGACATCTCCTGCATCTACGGGTGAGTCTTTGTGCGGGTGCGTGTGTTTGTGGGTATGTGCGTGTGTATTTATGTTTATGTGTGTGTAGGTTTGTGTTTTTGTGTATGGGCTTGTGTGTGTTTATGTTTATATATGTGTGTGTGTGTGTGTGTGTGTGTGTGTGTGTGTGTGTGTGTGTGTGTGTGTGTGTGTGTGTGTGTGTGTGTGTGTGTGTGTGTGTGTGTGTGTGTGTGTGTGTGTGTGTGTGTCGGTAGTCAACATTTTCTTCTGGACCCCACTCGTCTGGAGCGCAGTGTGGTCTTCATTTAGTGTGAATTTGTCTGCACCACGGCAGCACAGGGCGGTCTGGGGCTGCACGGCGGAGCAGCTGTCAACACTGACTTACAGCTTTGTTCCCCAATGTTCATTTGCCCTTGGGGCGTTACAGTGGGGGGTCGGGCGTGCATTCCATTCTGCATGTGCAAATCCATGAATCTTTCCGTCTCCCGACAACCTATTTACGGGTTAATGTTCCCCCTTGCAACTTTATTTTTGGAAATGATGTAGGCCTTTTTTCGGCGTAATGGCATAATTGGACAAATTGAAGTATGAAAGACAAGGAGCTGTCAGATCACAAGCAAAGCCCCAAACTGTCACCCGTCTTCAGCGCTGGTCTGACAGCCGTGAATGCACATTCATTAGATCATGAATGGGGAAGGAGCGATCAAATCCTAATTGTCAAAGAACACACATCCATGTCTTGAGGACATTGTTTAAGATCTGCTCTACAAGGTACATCACTCCCCCTGTCAACTCTTCATTTAGTCATTTAGCTCTTATGCTTAGTGACTTACAGTGATATTTACTGCTGTATACAGTGATGTCAGGGATGAGCAGGTTAGGCATCCTGGTCAATGGCAACTAGGGGTTCAAACCCAAAACCTGTTGGCTGGGAGTCAAACACACACACTTGCTAAAGTGGTTGTGATAGCAGACTCAATCTGACTCGATGGACTATTATAAGATTAGCCTATGCTAATTATGGTAGCGGACAGATACAGGTAAGCAGGCTCACTCAGTTGGCATTGAGGGAGCCTGCTACACTTGTTGGAGGATGTTGATTGGAAAAATTACATTTTAAACATAGACAACACTGCATGGGAATATTCTGACGCTTGCTTCACAATCCTGCTTCCAATCGCGTGTGTGTGTGCGTGCGTGCGTGCGTGCGTGTGTGCGTGCGTGCGTGCGTGCACCTCTGGGTATCCCACATGTTGTACTCTGATTGGCTGATATCGTGTAGTTGTGTTTGTTTGTGTCCTTTTACAAGGTCATTTTGAAAGGGACTTTTCTCTCTTCTCCAAATATTGATATTTATCGTCTGTATTACATTTTATTATTGTAGGTACATGTTCAACCTAGATTGTGCCCGGTGCCGCCTTTGCCCTTAAGGATTCTGCCTTTGAAGGAGAACACTGCTGTTATTTTAGGATTTCATTTTCGTGTTTTTGTTCACATTCCCTTTGAAGCATTGCATTTCGTTTTTTCTATCTTTCTATTCCCTGTCATAAGGCAAATAGATGCTCACCACCTCCTTCAGTGCAGTAGACTCCAGCTATTGGCCCAGGAAGACGTGAAGCACACCAGGCCGATCTGGGACTTCAGACCACAGAGTTCACTACCTGCTGTGCGTTTATCGTTTCGTAATGTCTAAATCGGTCAAGAAAGACTGAGGAAGATGAGTAAAGGCCAATCCTGTTTTGCCGTAGCATCTCTTTTACATGCAGACGTGCGCTGGCTGATGTTCCACATCGATGTTGGGATCAAATTTAAAAGAAATAATAGCAAACGTAAAGAGAGGGGCGGAACTGTCAACCGACCACCATCTGGTTGTGAGTTGGATCAGGGAATGGGGGAAATTTCCGGATAGACCTGGTAAGCCCAAACGAGTAGTGCGGGTGAACTGGGAACGTCTGGAGGAGGCCCCCGTCCTAGGTATCTTCAACTCACACCTCCGGCGGAGCTTTTCTGGCATTCCTGTGGAGGTTGGGGGCATTGAGCCGGAGTGGGCGGTGTTCAAAGCCTCCATTGCTGAAGCTGCGGTGGCTAGCTGTGGCCTCAGGGTCTTAGGCTCCTCAAGGGGCGGTAACCCTCGGACACCGTGGTGGACACCGGTGGTCTGGGAAGCCGTCCGACTGAAGAAGGAGGCCTTCCGGGATATGATATCCTGGAGGACTCCTGACTCGGTTGCAGGGTACCGACAGGCTCGAAGGGCTGCAGCGGCTGCCGTGTCGGAGGCTAAGCAGTGGGTGTGGGAGAAGTTCGGAGAGGCCATGGAGAAGGACTTTCGGTCGGCACCAAAGTGTTTCTGGAAGACTATCCGGCACCTCAGGAGGGGGAAACGGGGAACCATCCAAGCTGTGTACAGTAAGGATGGGACTCTGTTGACCTCAACTGAGGAGGTCGTCGGACGTTGGAAGGAACACTTTGAGGAACTCCTGAATCCGAATAACACGCCCTCTATGTTGGAGGCAGAGCTCGAGGTTGATGGTGTGTCGTCGTCAATTTCCCTGGTGGAGGTCACTGAGGTAGTCAAACATCTCCGCAGTGGCAAAGCCCCAGGGATTGATGAGATCCAGCCAGAAATGCTAAAGGCTCTGGGTGTTGAGGGGCTGTCATGGTTGACACGCCTATTCAACATCGCGTGGGAGTCGGGTACAGTGCCAAAGGAGTGGCAAACCGGGGTGGTGGTTCCCCTGTTCAAAAAGGGGGACCAGAGAGTGTGTGCCAATTACCGGGGTATCACACTTCTCAGCCTCCCTGGTAAAGTCTACTCCAAGGTGCTGGAAAGGAGGGTTCGACCGATCGTCGAACCTCAGATTGAAGAGGAACAATGCGGTTTTCGCCCCGGACGTGGAACTACGGACCAGCTCTTCACTCTCGCAAGGATCCTGGAGGGGGCCTGGGAGCAGTGTTGGGAAAGTTCACTTTCTACATGAACTAGTTCAAAGTTCAGTTCACAAATTTTAAAATGAACTAGTTCAGTTCAACGTTCATAATTCAACATTTTGAACTAAGTTCACAGTTCCAAAAAATGAACTAGTTCATAGTTCTTTTTTTCAATATGTTGCTGTGAGCTATTTTGAACATTGAGCCCGCTTTGTGGTTTGTCTAGGATGAAATAGAGTGGTTGAATCAAGTATCGTAGCGAAATACAGTTTCTATCGTGTTTTATTGCACATTTAGCGCATTTTGTAAATCCCATTGATTTCTGTTGGAAGGCTCATTGCTTGTTGGCCGGAAACGTAAAGGCGGGGTTCACGTTTGGTTGTAGTCTTTTTGCTCGGTTCTATCCATACTGTTGACACGGAGAACCGAGTGAAAAGACTACAACCAAACGTAAACAGCCCCCTTTTCCGTTTCCGGCCAACAAGCAATGAGGCATTCTAGTCCGCTGAGCTATGAGCCAGAGAATTAACGTTATGGATTGTACATATTCATAATTCGAAATTCGTCTCAGCCTTTACACCACAGATACTATAGGGTCTAAAGCATATAACCGCGTTGTCTGATTACAGTTGAATTCATTTTCCACATTTTAACAGCTATCGTTTTGAAAAATAATCACCCCGCCATTCGTTTCAATGGGAATCGGCGTTGCAATACTTTCAACATAAAGTGTACATATTTATAATTGGAAATTCGTCCCAGCCTTTATAATAATAATAATAATAATAAATTTTATTTATACTGCACTTTATATTCAAGAATCTCAAAGTGCTTCAGAGAAAAAAATACCAAAAAACTATTAAAAAAAGGGGGAACCTCAAAGAAAGTTTAGCTGAATGCTCTTTTAAAGAGATGGGTTTTGAGGTTCCGTTTAAAAAGAGCTGTAGTCTGTGGAGCCCTCAGGTGGTCAGGGAGGGCGTTCCATAGTCTAGGGGCAGCAGAAGAAAAGGCCCGATCACCCATGGTGCACAGCTTCGTATGTCGGGTTTGGAGGGTGTGAGTGGATCCTGAACGGAGTGTACGTGAGTTTGTCGGGGGCGTGAGGAGTTCCTGAAGGTAGAGGGGGGCAAGTCCGTGAAGGCACTGGTGGGTGAGGAGGGAGACCTTGTACTCAATTCTGAGTGAGACAGGGAGCCAGTGCAGTGATTTCAGGATGGGGGTGATGTGGTCATGCTTGCGCACCCTCATCAGGACCCTGGCAGCACTGTTTTGAATGTATTGGAGCCTCTGGATGCTCTTGCCAGGGATCCCAATGAGGAGTGCATTGCAGTAGTCCAACCTGGAGGAGACAAAGGCATGGACGAGCTTCTCTGCATCAGCCAGGGTGAGTGATTGGCGGAGTTTGGCGATGTTCCTGAGGTGGTATAAAGCTGTCTTACAGAGGTGTTTGATGTGGGTGTCAAAATTAAGTTGTGGGTCCATTTTAACACCGAGGTTGGTGACGGATGTGGAAAGGGGGACGTTTTTGCCAGAGAAGGTGATATTGGTGATGGTGGGGGAGCGGAGCTGATGTGGCGTGCCAACAAGGATGGCTTCCGTTTTATGGCTGTTAAGTTGTAGGAAGTTGAGCTTCATCCACGCCTCTATCTCCTCCAGGCAGGTGGTCAGTGTGGATGTTGGCAGAGGGGCAGAAGAAGTGGGGGTTGTCCTGATGTAGAGCTGTGTATCATCAGCATAGCAGTGGTAAGACAAGCCATGCCTGCTAATGACACTACCCAGGGGGAGCATGTACAGTGAGAACAGTGTGGGGCCCAACACCGAGCCCTGGGGGACACCGCAGGTGACGTTGTTGGTGTGTGATTTTGCTTTGCCCAGGGCAACGTGCTCAGTTCTGTCAGTGAGGTACGAGGTGAACCAGTTCTTTACATTTCCTGATAGTCCAATGGTGTATTGCAGGCGGTGAAGGAGAATATTGTGGTCAACCGTATCAAAAGCAGCTGTTAAGTCCAGGAGGATGAGGAGAGATGGGGAGCCGGTGTCTGCTGCCATCAGGAGGTCATTTGTGACCCTGACCAAGGCTGTTTCTGTACTGTGGCCATAGCGGAAACCAGACTGGAATTTTTCAAACAAGTGATGTTGTATGAGGTGATCCTGGAGTTGTGCTGCAACTGTTTTTTCCAGAACTTTTGACAGAAATGGGAGATTTGAGATGGGCCTGTAGTTGGAGAGGACTTCTGGATCAAGGGTAGGTTTTTTTAATGTTGGTCTGATGACAGCAGTTTTTAATGCAGATGGGATATGGCCGGCCAGGAGGGAGTGGTTAATGATATTGGTGATGAGTGGAGAGACAGCAGAGATGTTGGCCTTCAGCAGAGCTGTAGGGAAGGGGTCTAGTGCACAGGTGGATGGCTTCATTTTCCTGATGACGTCCTCCACCTCTTCCTTTGTGATGCTGGAGAAGGAGCAGAGGGTCTGGACAGAGTCAATCGGTGGGTCAGCAGTTTGAAGGGGCAGGGCAGTAGTGATGGAGAGGTGTGAGCGGATGTTATTCACTTTTTGTTTAAAAAAGTTGATGTGCATGTTGCACCTCTCCGTGGTGACATCAGATTGGGATGGTAAAGGGGGTTTGAGAAGGTGATGGACAGTTGAAAAGAGCTGTTTGGAGTTACCAGGGCTATTGTTGATTATTGCGGAATAGAACCTGGACCGTGCATTATTCAGGGCTTCAGCATATGCCCTCCTGTGTTCCCTGTATGCCTGTTTGTGAACGGTCAGACCAGAGGCCTTGAGTCGCCGCTCAAGGACACGCCCAGCAGCCTTCATTGTACGTAGTTCACTGGTGTACCAGGGTGCGGAGCGCGAGAAGGAGACTGACCTCGATGTTAAGGGGGCGTGGAGATCCAGGAGACTGCTCAGGGACTGGTTGTATAAGTCCACTGAGTCAGCAACAGAGAGGGAGTCAGTTGAGCCAGAGGAGAGATGTTGAAGGTCCAGGGCCAGGGCATCCATGTTGATATTTTTCACATTCCTGAAGTGGATCTGCCGCTTTGGTTTGGTGTGGGAGGAAGGAAAAGGGAGCTCCATTGACACAACTCTGTGATCCGAGACGCCAAGATCATAGACCTGTAGGTTGCTGATGGGGGCGGAGTTTGAGATGACCAGGTCAATTGTGTGTCCTCTGGAGTGTGTGGGGGCATCAACATGTTGTTGTAGGTTGAGGGAGTCTAGCAGCTGAAGAAAATCAGCAGCGGGCTGGCATGAGGGGGTGTCAACATGAATATTTAAATCACCCAGAATGATGGTATTGGCAGAGGTAGTACAGAGTGTTGTGAGGAGATCAGACATTTCCGGGATGAAAGCAGAGTTGGGTTTAGGGGGCCTGTATATGAGTAGAACAGTCATGGGATGGGGGGGCTTGAATGTGAATGCAAGACATTCAAAGGAGGAAGTTGTAGGCAGCACCATGGGGGACAACTCCAGGTCCTGTTTGTGGATGACAGCTAGGCCACCACCGCGTCCAGTTCTGCGGGCTGCCTCCAAGTAACTGTAGCCTGGGGGACAGGCTTCGTTTAGGGCAGAGTAAACCTCTGGCTGGTGCCAGGTTTCTGTTAGACACATGAAGTCAAGTCCTTTTTCCCTGATATGCTCTTCAATCAAGCTGGATTTATTATTCAAGGATTGAGTGTTGAAAAGTTCAAATTTAACCAGTGACTGTGGAGTTATTCTCTGTACAGGTCGCAGAGCTTTAAAATCCACTCCGCGCAGGTTGGAATCCACTCCATGAAATCTATCCAGCCGGGAGTGCGGGGATCTCGCGATGTTACGTCTTTTGCCCTCAGCCGTCTCAGCGGACCTAATGGATGTGATGAAGCCGGCAGGCTGACCATAAATAAAGTTTCTCCCTGAGCCTCTGTGGATATATCGAGGTCTACGCAATAGTCCTAGCTGCTTAATGGTGGAAATACAGGGTGGGATGGAGCGATTGTTGTACTTCAGCAGCTGTGGGGCGAAGTACGTCAACATCGAACCTGATGTTGAGTGATGTTTGCCTGTTAGCAGCTAGGTACGGACCCGACGCATCTGGGGAAGAGCTGGGAGGCAGTGCAGAAAATCCACGAGACAGTAGAGACAGCTTAGCAGGTTGACCAGGGCATATTCCTCACCAGGATCGCCGAAAAAAAACAATCCACGAGACAGTAGAGACAGCTTAGCAGGTTGACCAGGGCATATTCCTCACCAGGATCGCCGAAAAAAAAAAAAAAAAAAAAAACGCCAGCAGTGACCAGGAAAATGTCACATCGGCTACTTGTTTTTAGCCGTTACTAGGGAAACCAAAATAACAAGTGAGCTACACGGCTCTTCACAATAACACAATAACACTGGAACAACTAAAGACAGTCCATAAGCTTGCTTTTAGTCGCTGATGTAGCTTGCAGGGAACCAAGTAGAGATAATATGTCAACAAAAAATCACTTTTTAAGTAAAATTGGCCAAAATTGGCCCAAAAATTGCTTGGAAAAGCGGCGAACAGACAGCGCCAGCGTCCTCTCCGTTTGTTGCCTAGATACAATGCCTCGGTCCGAATAATTCCTTTTTATACGACAGATACTATAGGGTCTATAGCATATAACCGCATTTTCTGATTGCAGTTTAATGTAACAGTAAACTGAACTCACCGCAACTTCAAATTAACCACACGGAGAGTAGCATGGCAACCGGTCAAACAACACGGCGTTCTGCGTGCGCATCCGCCGTGTTGATAAACAAATAACCCCCATATTGAACGAATTTAAACTAAGCTAGTGTCCCGTTCACAGGCACCAGAATGAACGAGTTCACAGTAACGTTCATCAGGCAGTAATACAGTACGTTCAGTTCACGTTCGCCCAAAATATGAACGAGTTCATGAACTACCGTTCAATGAACGCGTTCGGGCACAACACTGCCTGGGAGTATGCCCATCCGGTCTACATGTGTTTTGTGGATCTGGAGAAGGCGTATGACCGGGTCCCCCGGGAGAAACTGTGGGAGGTGCTGCGGGAGTATGGGGTAAGGGGGTCTATCCCAGGGCCATCCAATCTTTGTACTCCCAAAGCGAGAGCTGTGTTCGTGTTCTCGGCAGCCAGTCAGTTTCGTTCTCAGTGGGTGCTGGTCTCCGCCAGGGCTGCGCCTTGTCACCAATCCTGTTTGTGATATACATGGACAGGATATCGAGGCGTAGTCGTGGTGGGGAGGGGTTGCAGTTCGGTGGTCTGAGGATCTCGTCACTGCTTTTTGCAGATGATGTGGTCCTCATTGGATCATCGGCCTGTGACCTTCAGCACTCACTGGATCGGCTGGCGGCCGAGTGTGAAGCGGCTGGGATGAGGATCAGCACCGCTAAATCTGAGGCCATGACTCTTAGCAGGAAACCGGTGGATTGCTTACTCCGGGTAGGAAATGAGTCCTTAGCCCAAGTGAAGGAGTTCAAGTACCTCGGGGTCTTGTTCGCGAGTGAGGGTACTATGGAGCGTGAGATTGGCCGGAGAATCGGAGCAGCGGGGGCGGTATTGCGTTCGCTTTACCGCACCGTTGTAACGAAAAGAGAGCTGAGCCGCAAGGCAAAGCTCTCGATCTACCGGTCGATCTTCGTTCCTATCCTCACCTATGGTCATGAGGGCTGGGTGATGACCGAAAGGACGAGATCGCGGGTACAAGCGGCCGAGATGAGTTTTCTCAGAAGGGTGGCTGGCGTCTCCCTTAGGGATAGGGTGAGAAGCTCAGCCATCCGTGAGGAACTCGGATTAGAGCCGCTGCTCCTTTACTTAGAAAGGAGTCAGCTGAGGTGGTTCGGGCATCTGGTAAGGATGCCCACTGGGCGCCTTCCTTGGGAGGTGTTTCAGGCACGTCCAGTGGGGAGGAGACCTCGGGGAAGACCCAGGACTAGGTGGAGAGATTATATCTCAACACTGGCCTGGGAACGCCTCGGGATCCCCCCGTCAGAGCTGGTCAATGTGGCCCGGGAAAGGGAAGTCTGGGGCCCCCTGCTTGAGCTGCTCCCCCCGCGACCCGACCCCGGATAAGCGGATGACGATGAGGATGAGGATGAGGAATAGTAAACATATAGGGGCCACAGTAGCTCAGGAGGTAGATGAGGTGCAGGTTGGGTGACTGATAACCGGAAGGTTGCTAGTTAGATCCCCGCAACCCCCTAGCTGAGTATCAAGTTGACCCTCAGCAAGACACCTCACCCTGACAGCCCCTGACGAGCTGGCTGTCGCCTTGCATGGTCGACCCCGCCGTCGGTGTGTGAATGTGTGAATGAATGGTTGCTTTGGATGAAAGCGTAAATGTAAACATATGAGGAGGTCTGCCGACTCTGTGTACAGTGGGTGTTGGCTGTTGGTTGATGTTGTACCACATGTCAGGGACAGTGTATACAAGCCTCTCATTATTTGGAAAAAATAACCCCTACATGCAGGACCCTGACGCATTATCTTATTCCACGGCTGGAGATATCAATAATTTACCACAACTGTTGTGTGTCCAACAACACAGAGACTATGATCAGAACTGCGTCCAAATAACAGACCGCAGAATACCATAATTAACCAATCAGAATTGAGTATTTATCAAAGCCCTGTACTAATGTAAGCATAACCATAACATCAATTGAGAGTGTTCTGCACTAAAGGTTGAGTCTGCCTTGTCCCACTGAAATGAAAATGCCTTTAACTATACAGATTACCACATGATCCTATCTTCCATTGATCGTGGAACCGACCATAATAACTATTTATTTTCTTATATTTAAGATCTATAGATGGATATTACTAATAAAATGTGCCATGTTGATCAACTGAGGGCACATGCAGTATAATCATGGCTGAGGCTAAGGGAATTGATCACTGTCTTCCATACAAAACACCAGAGAAAAGGGATTGGAGATTAGGCGGCGACTTCCACCCCGCCCCGTCGGCTGGGATTGATTGGTGGGTGGGGCGTTGGGGGTGTATTTGTGAGACTCCTTTCTTCTGGAACATGAGCAGAATGAAGAGAGCTCGAAGATGCGTACCGAATGCATGAGTTAAGGGTAAATTTAAGCCTTGAGTAAACTTGCACTGATCCACAATCTCCCCCCCCCACACACACACACACGCACACAGACAATGTTCTCAGTCCAAGTTCACCCCAGCTGAGGATGTAATTGGTTGGGTTCCTAATCTGCCCTCGAGGTCCAGTTGGCTGGGTCAGTAGACAAACCCCCACCCCCCATATTGTGTGACCTCTGCAAATGCCCAGAAGACGCAAACCCTCACCCAATTAAAAGGCAGCATTGTTTTTACCGTTATTTTGTTAGCTTTTTCTCTGTACAATGTGCAGAACGAGATTGTGCGGCAAATTTTTCTGAGAAGATGTGTAGCCGTGTGTGTGTGTGTAACAAATGAGAAGAGAAAAAGCGCCCGTATGCACTTATTTGAAAAGTGCTGGCAAAAAGTTGAAAGTGAAGGTAGCCCATTAAAGTAAAGCTCTTGAATTCCTGTGTCGCTTGAGTACCACGAGTCCCAGCCTTGTAGCGCACGCTGCTCGACACGATGTGCTCCATAGGAAGCCTCACAGACACCTCATTGTCTTCATCTATTCAGACAACTTTTGTCCTCTTTATTCGTCTTTTATTATTCTTCTGCTGAAGGGAGGGACAGGGAGTGTATTAAATCACGATTTAAAAAAAATATAGAACGCGCGCATGCACGCACACACCCACGGGAAATGGTATGGCTCACTCTCCTTGCTGTCTAAGTGATGACAGATATCCTGTTGCCTTGACGACAACAAAAAGAGTGGAATAGACTAAAAGGGAAGATGGATGAAGAAATGAAACACGTTGGTTTCAATTTATTTTATGCTCTTGTATCTAAAGGGGAGGAAAATTGAATGAATGAAATGTTATGTCAAATTAGTGCATTTAGATGGCCCTGAATGGGGTGCCGTGTTTGATCTGAGGAGTTTATTGGGCCAAGACTGAAGAGTTTGAGAGCATATACGTGTTTAATTCAGTGAGTGTGTGTCACACTGATAATGTCCTGATTGTGTTATGGCCAGTAGAAACTAAAGGGACAGGATCCAAATGCAGAAACTCTGGGAATGAACTCAATCGCAGTTCCATGAACTGGCATAGAAAAGACGAACTAGATAACAAAAAATATATAACAAACCCGACAAGGGAACAAAGGAAGTGAACTGGTTAATATGGGGAGAGAGACTGTAGCAAACGTCCATCCTGAACTCAACCTAGGGGACTTATTTTGGGCTCCTCCAGACCAAGGACACATGATGGTGGGGTTTAAATCTGGTTTATTGCCAAGGTTTGATGGCAAGGGTGCTCCGCTACCATCCAGGAGATGTCCCAAGTGCGTGTGGAGACGGCTGGTTTAACCTGGGCACACTGATTACTCAATGTGCAACAGGTGTGCAGGCTCACCCAGCCCCAGAGTACAATCAGACTCTGCCAGGTGAGGCTGCTTCACCCAACCGTCATCCACACACACTCCCACAGAGACTGATCAGGGGATGAGGTGCAGGTTGGGTGATTGACAGGATCGCTCTGGTTAGGTAAATGAAGTGATTGCAGACGGGAGCGGCAGGGTCTGTGAAGTGAGGGGAAAAGTCTAAGGGCATCTCTGGTGGACAGGTGGAAAAATGAAAACTTAATATCAGAGTCAGAATATTACAGTTTGGAGTTTCTCTCCTACCCTTTTTGCCAGAATGGAGGGGTTTGCAAGCTTTTGCTCTACTAGTACTATTTGCAGTAGTTTGCAGCAGTTATACTAAACAGCAGTTGATCAAATATTAGATTGCACTTTTGGATGGGGAAACAGAGTGCCCAACCTCCAAATACAAAACATCCTAATAACCTCACTGTAAGAGAGAGATCGGGGTTTATGTCGTGCTTTGTCATTATGCTCACCTCCATCGGCGTCTGTTTCCCCGATCGAGCGATCCCCCTGTCTTTGGCCGCCGCCACACTACGCCTCCTATCTGTAGCCCATGTCAGGCCACGCCCCCCTGTCTGAAGCCCATGCCAGGCCACGCCCCCTGTCTGTAGCCCATGCCAGGCCACGCCCCCTGTCTATAGCCCATGCCAGGCCACACCCCCTCTCTGTAGCCCATGCCAGGCCACGCCCCCTCACACCACAGAGTAAATACATGCCATGAGCAACATCCTACTATCATGCTGAGTGCAACGGGCCACATTTTGATGGCAATGAAATGCTAATCTGAGTTTTTAGGATTTTAAACTGACTGACTCTATTCATGCTAGGGGTCTTTTTAGAGTCTCAAGACCTAAATTGGATTTAATTAGGCTTCTTCTTTTTATTTTCTGCCCTGGATTTAACAAGAAATATGAAATATGAAATAAACTGAAATGATGGTGATTTATTTCAAGAGGGATGAATATGAAGGAAAGGTAGAATCAAAAGATTGTATTCAAGTATTTAACATCCTTTGAAAGTCAACCTTGCTGCCCAGTGGATATCATTGGAAGAGATCGACTACTTCAGAAACTATTCAGAATTATTTTTCTTGATCCAAATTATATTGTCTATTGTCATGTTAAAGCAGGTCACCAAAGTGGTTGTCAAGCGACTATTCAACCAACCACTCGCCTACTGTAGCACTCATACATGTGTTTATAGTCATTGGTAAGTGGAACAGGTGCGGGGCTCCGAAGTAAAGACTTCATAGTGCTAAACAAGTCTTCTTCAGGAATGAGCCCCTCGTTCATATTCTACCTCCTTGTGGACCGTGGATGAATATGCTTTGCAGCTGGAAAAAAAAGTCTCAGAATCTCTCTGAGATTCACTGTTCTCCAAATTGAGAACAGTTTTTAATAGAGATAGTTTGTATTTAGATGTTATTCAGTTTGTTATGGGTTCTGGTCTTTCTGTCCTGAAGGCAGTTTACAGTATGCTCTTGCATGGAGATGATGGAAATAATAATTAATTTCCCAATACACACCTCTTGACTCCATATGTTTTTGACTGTCACTTAGATGAATGTTAGTGTTAAATTAGTCATTTTAAAGGGTGCCTGTGTGTGTGCCATACTGACAGACTGAAATACCCTGAAGTGGGTTGCCCAACTGGTCTTTACTAAGCCTGGTCCTGACTGCGAAGTCTGTATTTGTTAACCAGTCTTTAGAATGGACTTTGAGTTGGTTTCATCAATCAAACCTGTGCCTAGTCTTCACTACGCCCTGTCTTGGGGATGCACATTCATGTGAATGTCCACACACTATGGCTATTGCATATCAGCGTGCGTTGCTAGGACACACTGTTCACAATCTCCCACTGTCTTGCTCATTTGTAACTGATAGTTATTAATTGGCAGCAACATTACGGAGGATCAGGGGAAGAGAAAGTGCAACGGGATGGACATTGGGATCCAAACATGTATCGTGCTGAAAACAAAATGCAATTAGAAGCTCTTACGCGGCTGATGGTGCCGCTTTGTTGTCCAACACAGACTGTGGTCCTGTCACAGCTCTTGAATAAGTTAAAATAGTTCCCTCCAACAAAATTGAAACGTCTCACAGCGCCTCATTGTTCTATATTTCCAGTGGATAACTTCTGTCCCTAGGACTCTCTCCCGTCTGAATCCCCTGCTCGTAAATATGATGGATGACACGCGCCATTGTGTGGCTGTATTGTGACTAGAGAGATGGCCCAGATTTAGTCTTTATGCCTGCTCCCGTAGGACTCTCACCCGGTCGCACAGAGAAGAACGTTTTAGCATGGACAGTACAGCCGGGGTCACTATTAGGTCGACCTTGGAGCGCCAAGTTACGACCGACTTAGTGTAAGTCCTGTTGGGCACTAGGCCGCCGGCTACCACCTCAGTCTAAACAAGGTCACACAACACATTAAGTGAGTCAATATTCCAGCCCCACACACATCCTTTAAGGAACTTATGAGTGCAATTTTAAACCAGCCTCGCTGCCAAATAGTATTGGCAGTGCCTACCTGAATGTCTGCCATTAGTACGGTATATATTTTTTGTTCAGCCCAGGTTCTAGCTCTATGCAGCTCTATAGAGCTGTGCCAACACGAAACATCTTGAATCAATCTTCATCACTCGTTTAATTAGTTTTGCAAACATATAGATCTTCTTGGCCCCGTTCTTTCAGAGGCATCTGATGCTACACCTGTGTGGTGCTGCCGTTGTTTGAATTCCGATGTGTTTGTTTGTGTGCACAAACTCTCCAGCCTCCATAGCCCGATTAGAAGGTTGTGTGTGTGTGTGTGTGTGTGTGTGTGTGTGTGTGTGTGTGTGTGTGTGTGTGTGTGTGTGTGTGTGTGTGTGTGTGTGTGTGTGTGTGTGTGTGTGTGTGTGTGTGTGTGTGTGTGTGTGTGTGTGTACCATATTGGCAGAGATTGCTGAACAGAGGGCTGCCATCTATATCATGCCAAAACAGGTAGGATAGCAACATTAATTAGAGGCTTGAGTATGAAGTTTTGTGTTCCATGCTTATTAGTTAAAGAGCTATTATAGTGTGAGTGGCGTGGTATGAAAAGCACTGGGCTTGAACGCCTCTCTGTCACCAAACAAAACAAAGTACAAAGTTACACAAATATGACATTTCCGATAATTACATTAGCATGGATTACAATGCATTAGCATTACGTTAACAACATAGCATGCAATTCATTTTGAATTATTTATAAAATGTATGCAAACATTTTAGGACATAAACTAAAGGAATTGTAGGATGCAGAATATAAAAATATATATATGAATGATGATATCAGACTTTCAATCTGGATTTATGGTTATTCTAAATCAGGGGTGGGCAATTAATTTTCCTAAAGGGCCACATGAGAAACAGGGACTGTTGTGGAGGGCCGGACCAATAGGCTAAATTCAATTCAGCTCAATATTAATTTGATCTCTCTATAAAACGCAGTAAAATGTAGGGTATTTGATAAGCTGTGAATGGTAAGAGTAAATGTTAAGATAAGAATATGAAGAAAATAAAGCAGACATGGTACAAAATGCAGTTATGTTAGTATTTAACTAACATCCACAAAAGCAATTGTGAAAAATTAGCATGTTTTTACAATTTTTCAAGGAACAGCATTGAATGAACTTGAGCAATACACAAACAGTAATAAATTTTTTTCATTCAAGCGATACACATTTCATAGTGAGACAGGGAGTGCCGGATCCATAAAAAAGGTGCCGGACCCAACGTCGGAGTTGCCGGAACAGTTCTGGCGTGTTCCGGCTCAAATTAAGCTCTTTTTTACTCCCTGAAGTCCAGAGTGAACGGAGACGTTCGATCCGGAACCAACCCCGACGTTGGCTTGGTCGGAGCTCAAGTCGGAGCACTCGGACTCCTGCCGGAGCTCCCCGACTCGCGCCGGAGCTCCCGCCAGAGTGTTCTATAAATCGTATAAAACGCGGCCAAAAGCTGTGTGCGCCTCCGGATGATATTATGAACCCTAACGCCCCTTGCCCACTACCTCCGTCCGTTGACTGATCCCCATTGACTTTGAATGGGGACGGACGCGCAATGCATTGTGGATCCGTCCGTTCCGTTGGAGCCTTCGGCTCAGTCAAGAAGTTGAACAATGTTCAACTTTTTCGGCAGCGACGGATCCGTCATCCAATCAGATCGCGTATGCAAATTTAAGCACTGTGACGCGACTCGGGCTCTGACGATACTGGAAAGCGGGAAAGCGGGTCATCTTGCATCGCAACAAGCAGGAAGTAGCGGGAAGAACCCGGGAAGCGATTTGATTGGCTGACGGATGCCTCTGCAAAGACTACTCCCCCATCAGCCACGTGTATAAAAATTTCGCCCACATACACACACACACACACACACACACTGTGGTAACCCAGTGTTCGGTTGGGCCGGGTTCCACGGACAAAGCTCGCTTGGCATTGGGGTTTTAGCCATTGCAGGCATTTATTTAACAATCAACCTAAACAATCAAACCATGAAGGAGACGCGGTCTCTAGGGCCTCCGTGGGCCTCTAGGCTCTCTCGCTGCCACGAGCACTTCCTTCCTGCTCCCGTGCCGTGCTGTGCTGTCCTGGACCTCCTCTTAAGATGGCTCCCCTGCCACCGGCCAGGTGTCCCCCAATCCCCCTGATTGGGGAGGCGAGAGAGATGCTCTCCGTCGCCGGCTGGTGGGTGGGGGTGGTATACCCCGTCCTTCACGGTACCTCGGGCCCGTCCAGGCCGAGGTTTACGTGGCGGGATGCCACAACACACACACACACACACTACCCAACCCAAACAAAACCAGCAAAAACATGACACGGCAACATTGCCCAATGTTGTCACAATGGACATGGGACAACGGCAGAGGACATGTTTATTTCCAAATGTCTGCAAGGATTGGTTTACAAGAGAGATAGTAAAGTGGTGCAAAACAGTTAAATTATTCACCCACGTAAACACGTTACCTACTGTTACCAATGGTCCATCGTAACAAATCGCCTGCTCGGCATGCCATGCATATATGGATGAAGCTTTGAAGGGGACGCAAAACACAGCTTTGGCAACGCTGTTGAACGCTGATTGGCTGTCATGACGCGTTTGCTGCCGAAAAGATGAAATATTTCAACTCGAGCAGCATTTGACGCGCCGCAAAATACGTGAACGCGCCTGCAGCGCGGGCACGGGCGTGCTGCGCTGCAAATCAAATCTTGCCGTGCCGCAAATCAAATTTTGCTGCCGGTTTTCTCGGCAGCAAGTGGTCCGGCAGCAAACCCGCAACGCGTCTCTACATTCACTTTGAATGGGATCGTGCTGCGCGGCATCTTTTTGCATTTTGTGGTGTGAAAGCAGGGCAGACTCGAGGATGCGTTGACAGGTTGACTCAATGTTAACAGAGTTTCTATTGGCCGAAAATTAAAGCAGGGGGAGGGCTGAACACAATGCGCCTGTTTAATTGGCTTTTATTTAGTTATTTAGGTGCGAGATGTGAAGGTAAAGCCTGAGGGAGTTTGACGTAATGTAAAAGCCGAGTGTTCATTGGTTTAACGTTACGCCGACGACCGGCCCAAAATTTTTTCCCATAAATACCGGTATGTTTATGTTGTAAGAACAAGCTCTTCACGGACCTCCTGGCAACGCGCCGCGGACCCCCGGGGGTCCGGGGAACCCACTTTGAGAACCGAGGTTCTAAAGCACTTCCCTTTTCCCGCAACGATAACACCAGCTGTTGGAGGTAAGGCTTTTTTTGCTTAATACCATGGTTACAGAGTTTTAGTGAGCTAATGTAAAAAAAAAAATGTGCGAATGTTTTACATATGTATGTTACTTACAGAGAGTGTTTTTTCTAATCCTCACTAGTGCCGATGATAAATCTTTTTTTTTTAGTAACGATTATGAGCCATTTCTTTCTCCTAAAATAGAAACCTGGATTAGAGTCATAATTTTAAGACTGCATCAATTTAGTTTACATCAGTAAACAATCTGCTAGAGAGCAGTGTTCTGTTATACTCCTCATGCCTCTTCCTTTCTTGATCTCTACAGTTGGACCTTGATGCTGTGACAACGGACAAGTCTTCTTCCTCTGTCCTTTTCCCCTGCCTCTGTTCAGTATGTTCAGTGTTGTTAAATCATTTCTCTTTTTTTTTTATTAGTTACTGTTCTTATTGTGTTCTTGTTAGTGTGATGTTTGAATAAACGTGCCTATTGCAATGTTGGTATAATGTTTGTATAATTACTGTTATATAACTGTTACTGTTTCAATGTGACCCAGACCGTATTTCTCATTTAACAAACATGTGTAGCTTATAATGTGTTGCAGGGCAGAGCAATTATATTCAATGGCTTAAAACAAACCCATCTGTAAAGATCAGTGAATGCATAGAAATCAATGACAAGTGGTGTAGATGGTTTTCCCTCTGTGCAAGGTCATTAGCCCAAGTCCTACAAAAAAATAACGACTGTAATAGCAGATGTTGAAGTTGTTAAATCGTTAACTAACCATTGGAACAATCGGTTAAGGTAAGTTAAGTGCTTGAGTCTCGACACTTTAGAGAATGTCTAGGGCGCAACTTGAATAAGCCATGTGCGATATTACCCGGGCTCCAGCGCAACTTTCCTTACCAGGTGAAGCCTCAGGTAGCCTAGGACCATTCATACAGGAGCAAGCAAGAACGTTACCTTTTTCTGTCCTTGGGAAACAAAAAGACGGACAATCCGTTCCCACTGTTAGTGCAGTTTATCATTGCACATTTACGAGGCATTTCTTTTTTAAACTATCTTTATTTTCGAAAAATAGACAATGACAGATGAAATGGTATTGAGCGGGACATTGACTGTATTATTTAAGGTGGTCATACCGTACCTACCATGTATATAACACATTGAACATTGAACACAAGAAATGGAAGAAATTCCATTCATGCCCATGTACTTTCACCATACATACTATCTAAAAAATAAAAGGGCCTGCAGGAAAATATAAATACAATGCGCAAAAATTGAGTTAGACGGAAATTCGAAGTTAACACGTTTCTGATTGCTCTTCAGCTTCAGATGCCGTCAATAGGGGTCTCTGGTCGTAATCAGTCGCAAGTCCGTCCCTGACCAATCAACATTCATTAGCAGAATGCTAGCGTGTATGGCCAACAACGGCCCAAACTGTAAGAAATCGAAAGGACTTAAGTACTCACTCATTTGACTTTTGAACCATAATCTATATTGAACTTGCGGAATCTACAATAAAATTTGCGATATTTCAACGACAAGCAGGTGAAAGAGGCATAATTAGCCGTTTAGCCCCATAGACTCCCATTCAATCTGGACTCGCCTGCGATCACCCCCAGTGGATGTCTCATGGAACTACAACCAAAATCGGTACAATGGGGCGTATAGGGAGTGCCCAGGCTCTTCGTAGACGGGCTCTGCTTAGACTACTCTTGCGAGCAAACTCACGCTGCGTCGCAAAAATATTTGCTTTGTAGTGAACGCACAGTAAGCCACTTCCTTTCGGTTGCATGTCACCATGTGGGCCACTGCTGTGGCTTTCAAACACGCATTCTTCCCGATAATGCTATTCACGGTTAGTTCTCTTCTTGGTTATGTTATTCACACTAAGTTCAAATTTTATATATAAATATCAGTGTGGATTATTTATTAAAAAGCCACAATACTATGGTCCTTGGAACCCTAAACAGTGTCACATCCAACTTCCTTACATAAATTCAAATTTTCAAGTCTAAGAAAATGTGTTTGATCGTAGCCCTAAACTATATCTTCAGAATTAATTAACATCGAGTGCAGATTCATAAGAAAATATATATTCTGAAAAAAAACTATGCATCTATGATTTCATTGGAATATTTGGCATTTGGTTAAAAATAATGACTAATAAAGCATTAATCTATAAAAGCGGTTGATTCAAACCGCTTAATGTCAGAATTGGATACATTCAAAGCATGGGGAATATATATGCTCAATATTTTTTATATTCATGTTTAATTTACTTTTTTACGTCTCTGTCTGGTGACTCCGGTCTGGCTTCGAATAGAATAAGACAATGATCCGAGAGTTCTTTGTCATATTTTTTTCCCACATTGCGAATAGCCACATTCCAGGTGAGGACCAGGTCCAGTGTGTGTCCCCCTGGATAACGTGTTGCCCCATGGGTATGTTGATTCAGACCCCAACTATCCAACAGGTCATAAAACGTTTGGGCCGAGGGATCCTCGGGGTTGTCCATGTGGATATTGAAATCACCTGTGATGATGACGTTGTCATGTCCCTCCTCTTTCAAAATGCGCAGCAGCTCTTCGAAGTGGCTTACAAACTCACCAAAATGTGCCTTTATTTTTTTGGGAGAAATGTACAAGTTGACCAGGAGGACGGGAACTTCCCACTTGTCGTTTTCCAGGACCATGGCCACATAATCAAACACTGGTTTGAAAGTTGGGCTAAACAATTTTTTTTCCTGTTCTTTTTCCTTGTTTTCATTCTTGTATTGGATGGCCACGCCGCCATAGGTGCCGCCGCCGGGCTTCCTGTTGTTATCCTGTTCGGCCTCATGGACGAACTTAAAGGTAGAGGGACTAGCGTCCGAGAGCACCGTCTTGTAATTTGAAGGGTTTAACCAGGTCTCCGTGGTGCAAAGGAAGTCTAATTTGTTGGTTTCGATGATTTCTCGTACCTCATCAATGTTGTTGGACATGGACCTGACATTGAGAAGCGCACCGCGCAAATAGCCTTCCCCGTCGCTACTCTCCTCGTCGCTCTTGACGTCGGTAGTGCTGTCCTCCTCGCTCTCGCTCTCGCTCCCCAAGCTGCTGGCAGTGGTGCCGCTTTCGCTCTCGTCGCCGAAGCACTTTCTGCGTTTTACATGATCCTTCTGGCAGGGACGTGCGGACGAGTGAGGCTCACCTGTTGTGAAAGAAAAAATATATATATTTATTTTATATTATATATAATATTTTTTGTATACTTATCTGTACTATAAGTACAAGTTATGTACGATTTCAATCATTTCAATTTCATTATTACCAAAATCGCTAAATTTGCTTGTTTCATGTTCAATTGGAGCGGCAAACCGTGAGGTGCGGCAGAGGTACTGGCTGCCTCACCGCACTGTAAAAGCAAGAGGTGAGGCAGCCAGTACCTCCGCACTGAAGGAACTCAGAATGGACTTCATTTACAAGTAAAGGTGCATACACTGATGCAAATACTGCAGTAAATCCTTCTATTTGTATTGATGGAGTGTGTTATTAATTAGCAATTGTGGAATTGCGATGGCAAATTAAGAACAAATGGAGCAAAATGGGCATTTTCTCTGAGCCGCTATAAATTTAACGTTCTTCCTTGGACAAATATTTACCCTAACTGTGTGTGTGCGTGTGTGTGTGTGTGTGCGCTTTGCATTCTGTGAATGAAATCGACCTTCCCTTTTAATTCTATGTTTTAGTCCAACCAGTTAAAACAAAGCCATTAGAGGAACTACATAGTCAGTGTGTGTGTGTGTGTGTGTGTGTGTGTGTGTGTGTGTGTGTGTGTGTGTGTGTGTGTGTGTGTGTGTGTGTGTGTGTGTGTGTGTGTGTGTGTGTGGGTGTGTGCAAGCGTGTGTATAGAATGTCGATATGGAACACAACCAGTAGTCAATGTGCAAGCTGCCAACTGAATGGTGAATTTAAGCTACTCTATTGGGTTCGTATATGATTATCTCTAAATCTGACTCAGAGCCTCACCGGCCAAAAACCTCACCGCACGTCACTGGCTGGTTCTGATTACTCTGGTTACCTTGATGGTTGTTTGTCGCCTGGTTTGTCTGCTGGTTCATCAGTTCAATGGCCATTTCCTCCCTGAGAATGAACAATAGAAAGACGTGAATTTGTACAACAGGGTCATTTAATCAACCAAAGTTGCGATATCTCCTCCATAGCCTCTCTGTCAGGACAACCACTGCTGAATGATGGAAAATGTGTCACTGCGCCGCTGATTTGATCGCATGGCAGGATAGTTGCCACCGAAACCCAGTTTGTAATTTTCATAATACTTCACTACACCACTTTAGGTTCAACCTAAATGTGGATTTTGTGCTCAATTGGTCTGTACAATTTACACACATAAAAACAAAACAATAAAAAGTTTTTCACTTATACAATTACAATTGTAATTGGAACTCATAACTTATAAATGGAACAGTAAATACTAACTGACCAATATATTGCATAAGAATTGCAATCAATATCATTCAATTAATATGATGCATCATTAAGTATTCTTACTGAATCATTTTAAGATTGTTCCTCAGGTCCTTGCAGAACTGATCAATGTGTTCAGCTGCGTTCCTCAGTGATTGGCTGGCTTCAGTCAGATGCTGTTTCTTGACAAGCTCGTTCCAGCTCTTAATCGACTCCGTAAGTGCGAATACCATACCAATCCCTCCTGCAAACTGTCAATGAAAAATGTATAAAAGAAATGCATAAATGTTGTCAAATTATATTCTATTGGTCAGTTTTAGAATCAGCCAATTTAGACATTTATTCAAAAAACGTATGTGGTCTGTGACTTTTCAACTTTTAGCAAAGTGTTAAATGTAGACATATGCAACATATGCATACAGAAATATTCAAAATCCCTTACCGCCATACGTTTAGCTGCAGCTTTTCCTCCGACCTTTGCAAGATTCAGTACCATCATTTGGATCAGGCATTTGGTTATTGATCCTTGAACTTTTCGCATCATGCTCAAATCTATGAATGTTACAATTAATAAAAATAGCATAGAGCCATCTTTAATAAAAACTTGAGGGGGCTGCCCTGTGTGAACCTTCCCCCACATGGCTTTAGAAATACGCATTGCAATGTATTCGCTTTCAGCTTGTTCAGTGTTCACTCGTTCCCTCTTTAGCTCTCCTATCAGTTTCATTATTTCTTCTTCAATTATTTCGGTCTTCTCTGCAGCCTTCTTTGCATCTTTCATAGTGCTGCCGGACACAAAATGTTCGATTAGCTTTGAGGTCACGCTGATTGTGGCACCTGTACCTACGTACGCCATCCCCAGCACACCCAGAAACGGGGCTGCAGCCCCCGCGGTGAAGAACGTGGCCGCTGCTCCCCCTAGAAGACACGCAGAGCCTAAGACAGATATGGTGTTCCCTACGCATTCCCCGGCATTACAATTCTCTCTGAGGTTTTCAAGTTCTTTCACCAGCTTCCACAGATTCTTTTCACAATTCTCCTTCTCCTCCAGCCATGACCAGATCTTACGGAGGAGTTGTTCTGCGGTGTCGTCCATGGTGGTTGTTTCTTCCTCTAGCTCTTCTTTATACTATAACACACATAGCATAATAGTGAGAGGTGCGAGGTAAAAGTATGTGATGCTGTGCGATAATTGTCTGTAGAGAAGGATGGGAGAGTGGGGTTATAGGATAAAGTGATAGTCAGTTTTTTTGCACTTTAAGCCTTATTTTGAGGTTCTTTACGATGAAATAGATCGGTTCAGGTGCTTACTTCGCCGAAAGTCTGTGTTTGGAGATGTTTAGGACTTTTTCTAGCCCCCGTCATATCCCAGTGTACAGGTCGATGGGCATGAAACATCGGTCCTAAAGCTGAGAGGTCGATCCTGCCCTTTCCTCTTCCTCCCTCTTTGCGGAGAAGTGGAGGAGTTAACAGCTGTGGCCTGCGGGAGGCGGGCTGGACGTCCAGCCCCGCCTAGAAAGGTCCAGCCCTGCCGACAATACTATTTTAGGATAAGTGTTCCGGTTACGGCGTTTGAGAAGAAGGAGGACTGAAAGTCCATCATTTCGGTGAATGCTAAATGTCAAAGCTAGAGCCCGACCGATATATCGGCAGGCCGATATTAGGCATTTTTCAAACTATTCGGTATCGGCATTATAATGGCCGATAAATGAATATAAAAAAAAAAAATGTTTGTCCACCAGAGGGCGCTCTAACGCCCCAAACCCGCTGATTCAGGCAGAGTGAATGACGGAGATCGACGGAGATCATCGGTGTTGTTCATAGCTGTGTTCGAAATCATTCCCTATCACGGATATAGTGCGCTATATAGGGTGCTCGCCATTTTGCAGTGGTGTTCGAATTCTCAGTGGTTAATTTAATGCACTAAAATTTGAGTGTACATAAGATGTTCCCTACTTGTTACTCCGTATACCACAATGCAATGCGGTAGTGTTCTTCCGGAGGAGAAGAAGAAGCTGAATAACCGCGAAAACTAATACATTTAATGATGGAGTCTCCGGCTTTCGTTTAGAGATGTCAACAATTTTGGGAGTTAACATAGAAAATGTAATATTCAAAATTAATAAAAAAAACTTGATCAAGGAAATGTTGCATTCAACATCAATACAAGCTCCAGCTTTCCTCGGGATTGCCCGGTTTGTTTACATGATGTGGGAGCATCTGTCTGCGTCACACAAATACCCGGCGCATTTACTGACGCAAATGACGCTTAGAAATGTTCAGCGTAGTGTCCGAATTCTCGTTTGTTCGTTCCCTATATAGTGCACTATATCATAAACACTAGGCTATATAGGGAATAGTGAGGGAGTGAATAGGGAATGATTTCCAACACAGCTCATGTGTGCAAGTGTGTTCATGGTAAGTTGGCAACTGTCACAAGACATACATTGCTTGAATAACAATTAAAAGAACATCCCCATCAATTCTCTAAAGTCGATAAGCATGACTTAATTCATGACTAACA
Source organism: Gadus macrocephalus (assembly GCF_031168955.1). Taxonomy (NCBI): domain Eukaryota; kingdom Metazoa; phylum Chordata; class Actinopteri; order Gadiformes; family Gadidae; genus Gadus; species Gadus macrocephalus. The sequence continues at coordinate 5,321,920 of NC_082386.1, forward strand.
TGTCCAGTTTTGCTGTTGTTACGTGTTAGTTGAGAGTGAAAAGGATTTAAAGGATAACTACAAATAACCAATGTTAGGGAAATCTGTTTGTTTTGTTGCGCGTTTCTGGATTTTTTTTTTTTATATATATCGGCCGATATATCGGCATATCGGATTTTTTAATCACAAAATATTCGTATCGGTATCGGCCTTAAAAATCCTATATCGGTCGGGCTCTAGTCAAAGCCTGTTAATTTTATTTTATTTTCAAATTAAAATAGGTCTGTTATTTGATTAACGCTTTGCGTTTGGTGTGAACGCACAGTAACGGTAACAAAGCAAACTCTGTTAAGAAGGATTAACGCGACGTAACACCAATCAGCGTTCAACCTGCCAACCGTTCCCTGCAGTGCACTCCGGAGTGAAACGCAGCATGGAGGAGAAAGTGATTGTTTCTGTTTGCGACTCGCAGAGCTCTATATATAATAGTATATGATACGATATAATCTAATATGTAAATATCTATATAATAAAATATATAATAATGGCCAAAATCTGTGTATGCCTCCGGATGATTTTATGAATAGACTGCGTCGGGTTCTCCGAAGTATCTGGTACAAGTCAACAACCTCATACTCGCGCGACTAAAGTCGCGTGATAAAACTTGCACAAATCAATGCCGCGACTTGTCGCACGACGAAACTCAGGCGACACCACGGCCAAGCGACACATGTGGCGTTTGGTGTGGACGCTCAGTTACTCTACCAGGGCTCCACACTGTGGCCAAATGGTTGCATTTTGCGACCAAAATGTGAGAGTTTGCGACCAAATTGTACATTAGTGTTAGTGGCTAATTATTGAGGGGGAGGGTATAGAGATTAAATATTGAACGCGCATAAACGTCTGTGAGAGGGAGAACGATTTCACAACCTGCTACGTGTGTTTGAACAATTCGCAATCTATTGACTCGTTCTTCTGACCTGCTGCTGGTATGCCAGTGCCAGAGTCCTGCACGGGTCTTATTGTGCAAACCCGCAACCGCCCGTGCCCGCAATACTGCATCCGACCAGTGTTCCGACAGTAGCGCAAATAACATTCCGCACCCGGCCCGACCAGCTATAAATTGAAATCGACGTCGGAAAATTAGACAAATCAGATGAAACCCCAGGGAATTACAATGTGGTGTTCGGCCTGGTGCTTTAAGATGCTGTATAAAAAACTGTCGGTATAGATGAGAATCACAATTAAATGTGACACTGAATTTGAAACCGCACATTGTAATTTCTGCATCTATTATCAAAATATTTATAAGTAATGTAGTGAAAATCACATTGGCATGTTGATTTACAGAGTGTGCCCCTAAAATTTTAGGGGCCACTGTTTTCACTCCTAGTGAAAAAAGTTAGTCTGGAGCCCTGTGTACGTTCAAATATTTCAACTCAAGCGACGCGTCGCGCTACTAAATCCTCGTGAACGCCTCGCCCAGGGCGTTCATGCCGCGCCACATGTCAAATCTCGCCGCAGCTTTTTCTAGTGACACTGATACGCGTCTATGCGTTGACTTTGTATGGAGTCTTGTCGCCCCGTCGCGTTTGGTGGGAACCCACGTAAAATGGTACTGGATGCCGGAGGGGCTGGACCTTCCAATCCGGATGTGGGCGGGATTGGATTTCCAACTCTGCCTTCCCGCAGGCCGCAGCCGTTAGTGCTTGGTATTTTAGAACATTATTCAAATTTTCATTATTCTATCAAAAGTATGCAGTGTCATAACTACATCTCTGACGTTTATAACAAACCAAACCGTTCGAAAATCTGTTGAAAATTGAGCAAGTTATGGTTATTTAAAAAGTACATGTACCACTACCAACACAATGGGTGAGCGGCTTACTGTGGTAAGATGGCCGCCAGTGGTGACGTTCGACTCCAGTTGCCAGCAGCGCGGACGAGGCATCTAGTTAAAGGGGTAGTTCGGAATTTTGGACATAGGGCCTGATTCCCAAGTGAGCTTTGGTATTCTTTATCACTGGAGACAGTTTAACACATTTCATTCAGTCCTTGCAGAGTTCGCTCGTGCTAGGCTAGCGCACGTCAACGGGCAATGCTAGCCTGCTATTAAAAACAGTGTTACCCACTCCACAGTACACCCGAGGTAAATCAATTATAACGACAGACTATAAATTTAAATGTCTGTTTATAGAATAATGTTAGAAATAAAACCAACCTTGCATTGCATTGCATTTTGAGGGAATTGCTGGGTCTCAGCAGCAGTGTTATATTCCCGGTAGTAGGCTACGGCAGCGGCGAACTGATACCTAGGTTACCGGCTCTAGTTTTTTTTACCTGCCGCTGTCATTGCTACAAACGCAGAGTACAGTGAACGAAGGAATTCTATTAGCGTATTCAATCAACAAGATATGGCCACGTTTGGAGGACTTAGCGATGCATCTGCTTTTGAAGACGATTATGAGGAATTTGTTGTATCCAATGAACCGTACATGTACGTGCCGGTGTTTTCATGTCCAAGCCAGCAGCAACAAGCCACCGTTGAGTCCTTTCTGGATCTCGCACTGGAAATTGGTGGAAACTTTGTGGTGCCCATCTGTAGCGCTTATTTCTACAATTTCTAAATGTGATTTGGTTACAAAACTAACCGGCGCATAGTAAAATTCCGCTTCTGCTGAGAAAGTAGTCCCTCGATGATTCACGCGATGCAAGGTTCATTTTATTTCTAACATTATTCTATCAACACAGACATTTAAATCTATAGTCTGGCGTTATAATTGATTCACCTCGGGTGTACTGTGTAGTGGGTAAGACTGTTTTTAATAGCAGGCTAGCATTGCCCGTTGCCATGCGCTAGCCTAGCACGAGTGAACTCTGCAACTAGAAGGACTGAATGAAATGTGTTGAAAACTGTCTCCAGTGATAAAGAATACCAATGCTCACTTGGGAATCAGGTCCTATGTCCAAAATTCCGAACTATAATGTATATATCTATTCCACTAACCCCCTTTGTCTCTTACCCCCGCCGATCAGAGTTTCCCGGTATATAGATTAAACCACACCCATGTGTCAATCAAACGGAAGTGACATGAACCAAAACGGTGTGAGTTACCCTTCCAAATAAACAATAAACAAACAGACCAAATATGCATTTTGGCCCCAACAATAGAATAATCTCTTTCCGTTTTATTTATTTTAGTGGGCTATTTGCGAAGGGCAAAAATCTGAGCGAGACCAATTCAAGTGCCCGAGGCTTAATCTATAAAGGCCTTATTTCAATTAAATACAACTGAATGTATTCTACGTCAACGTTTTATATGTATGTTTCACTACACTTCGGCTACGAATATCACGCTTCAATTTAAATGGCAATATCAAATAATTACCTTTTCAAAGTAGTCTGACAAAGTTGGAGCCCACAGTGAGAGGTCCGAGTACTGTGTGCTGTTAAACAAACAGTTACAATCTCTTCAGCAGCGCCCCACCCTTCTGGCAAAACATGTGACTTCTTGTAAACGCTGGAAAACGAAAGTGAGTTCAACTAAACTTCACTCAGCAGTCATTCATAATTCATTGATAGGCCTAATAAATAAATTATTAAGTTAGGATATAATTATGAAGTTAAAATTATAAAGTGTATGAATAGTCCTATGGATCCTTTTTTAACTGTCCAGATGAAAACTGTCTGAAATAACAATAGCCTACATTACAAGATCATGGATGGATGCAAACTCAGGCTCTTGCTAAACATTATGAAGCATGCACCCTCCTTATAACCGGTGTCTTTCTCACTCTCAGATAAGACTATCAATCGATCTTCGATGAACAGTTTGAATCTTTATTTCTTCGGCTGACGCATGTAAGTCTGACCGTTTGATTCACGCAACTCTATTGCACGCAAGACGCATCAAAGTTAGAGCATTATTTTACCAGCTGATAAAAGGACAATGTAAAAATGGGTTACTTGCACGGAGCAGCTGAATCGAATATTTAAATCGTAACTCTTTTGAATCACGGTAAGAAGAGGCAGCCTGGCTTGTATTATTTTGTAACTTTTTGAAATGTGTGTGAAATGTTAGACCTGTGCACATTGTTTCAGGGAATGGGATGTTAATGTGATGGTATAGATGTAGCGACAGTTTTCCTATAAAGGCAGATAAGACGCTTAGCTGGGCTCCAAGCAGTTACGCGTCCTTCAATGAATCCAAGTCCGGTGATGAATATAGTTTGAGAATTTATTAGAAGACCGAATCACAACAGATTAATGAAAACATCTAGAGGGTAATGAAAATAAATAAATAAAAGATAAAGTGATGACGATGACAACGTTGATGAGGGTTGTTACTGACGGTTGTTTGACGTGAAGAGAAAATATAATCAGGAGCCCCACTAACCCCCTTTGTCTCTTGCCCCCGCCGATCCGAGTTTCCCGGTATATAGATTAAACCACACCCATGTGTCAATCAAACTGAAGGGACATGAATAATTATGAAAACAGTGTGAGTTACCCTTCCAAATAAACAATAAACAAACAGACCAAATATGCATTTTAGCCCCAACAATAAAATAATCTCTGTCCATTTTATTTATTTTAGTGGGCTATTTGCAAAGGGCCGAAATCCGAGCAAGACCAATTCTATGCAGTTACCAATTCAAGTGCCCGAGGCTTAAAGGGAAACTTCACCCATTTCCATTAAGCATTGTATCGTTAGAAACCCACTCATATTTTTGGATGGTCGAGCATCATTTCCTTATTTCCCCCTGAAAGAGATCTGTATCGATATCTTACACTTCCTGTTTTAAATTACGCAATATGATTGTTGCGTAATTTAAAACAGGAAGTGTAAGAGGGGAGAATTCTCATAAGACAAGAAACAGGTGGGACTTTAATATGTCCATCAGTGGGACCCACTGACGCTACAGACCTATTAGATCAGTGCCAGTGGTTGGGACTTCAGCAGCAGAAACTAACATTCAGAAAACTGAATTAACGACAATGGCGGAAGGTACTGGATCCATGGGCGTCAGTTTGGTTTGAAATGTGCTGGGGACAGAGACGCATTCGGAAGTGCATTTTCAGAAGTGCTGGGTACAATGAGGATGCACTCTTTTTTTCTCTCTTTAGTGCCGGCAATGAAAGGTTCTGAAAGACGGCCCATGTAGCTAATTACTAAGGAATAAAATCCATACAAAATCTGTCCAAACTCATGCACAATTATTCCAGAATTCAAGCAAAGCAAGAATGACCAAAAGTCCCTTTGTGTCAACAAGAGACTGACTCCACCGACTATCAATTGCAAGCTAAAACAGCCGACCACTTGAGTGCAAAAAACTCAAAAGACCTTGCCACAGCACCAGCATATTTTAAGGGTTAGGGTTAGATAATAAATATCGCTATTTATTATCGATAATAAATATCGCGTCTTACCTTTATTTATGTGTCAGTGGTCTGCAGATGCATCCCGTGGTGTAGCCTACCACATCCATTTAGTAATGATTAAATACTAAATTCTCCCAAAGGATATTTTAAAACAAAGGATAAACATTAATCAAGATGAGGGAAGTTTAGTTTGGAATAAAGATGCTCCTTTTTGTACTGTCGATTTTCAGAGTTGACAAGCACCGAAACAAACCACTAGAATGCGTAAGAAGGGATCAAAGGCACCTGGTCTTTGGCCAACAATGGAAGCCCTCCCTGTTCTCAACGACGCACCCATCCCTCTCTCTCTCTTACTTTCTCTTTCTCTCTCTCACACTCCCCCCCCCCCCCTTTCTCTGTCTCATCTTTTCTCAGTAACCCTCTCTACCCCCTCCTCCCTTCTCCCTCATTTTTCATCATGGCCTGTTATTTACCTTTCTTTCAGGGATTTACTCCCTCACCTCATACATGTGTCCCTTTGCTCCATTTCCCTCTCTCTAATTAGACCTCCTCTTTTCCGCTGCTCATCTCCTTTTCATAGCCGCCGGGTCTGGTGGACGTGAAACCACAAGTTTTTCTGTGCACAAGGACGGCCTGTCCTATTGTTATCCTTCCTGTTTCCCTTGTACTAATATTTATTGAACGCCAACTCCTCCAACTCCTCCTTCTTCCACGCCACAACCTTGTCTCCTTCCTCCTCCTCCCCCTACCCCCCCCTCCTCCTCCTCTTCCTACGCTTCTGCTCCTGTACGACACCAGTCACTGGAGGTAGAACAAGTGTGGTTATGCAACCAAAAGGTTGCTGGTTTGATCCCCAGCAGCTTCTCCCAGCTTTAAATGTTGAGGTGTCCCTGAGCAAGACACCTAACCCCAAACGGCTCCAGACATGCTGGCGGTGCTATGCACGGTTAACATCGCCGTCAGTGGGCGAATGGAAGAAAGGGAGGAACTCTGCGTAAAAGCCCTTTGAGCAGGCTCAGGTGAGAAAAGTGCCTGAAAAATGCAGTCCATTTAACATTTAAACTACTCTCTCCCTCTAGCCTGGCCGAGGAGGATCCAGCTGTCGGCTCGCCTTACGACAAAGACTCCATGGCCATCATCCGTCTGAATAACACCACTGTGGTGTACCTGAAGGAGGTCACCAAGTTCCTCGCCATGGTCTGCTTCCTGCGAGAGGAGAGCTTTGAGAGGAAAGGTCAGAAAACACGCAGTGTGTAGTGCCCTGTGTCCCCCTCTGCAGTGTCTGCCCCTCTCTGTGTCCGTCTCCAGACTGGTAGTCTTATGTTTGTCTGGATGGCCCCTCTGTTTTCGTCTCAATCCCGCCAGCATTTGTTTGGATGTCCCTTCTTTGTATTTTCTCCATCCTTGAAGTCTTGCGTTTATCTGGCCGGGCTCTCTGTATTCGTCTCCATCCTGGGATTCTTTTCTCTGCAGTGGATGTCCTCTCTGTTGGCCTAGTGGGGTTCTTTTTGCAGCCTTAGTGAATGTGATAGCCAATAATTATAGCAAATGTACACACCATGTGGTGTATACATTATTTTATATTTCAAAAGTATTAAACGCAACTGCCTACGCAAATGCAGAGCTGTTTGGACAACAACCTGCGGGATTATGCAGAATTAATGGTCAACTAATTATGTTTTGTTTTTTTTAAAACTACAATGATATAATGATCCAATCAAACCCAGAAAGAATACAATTCCTACTCAATGTTAAGTGCTTATGACCTATTTTAGTGGGGAATGGGTCATATTAGGGAAGTACAATGTGCTCTAAAAGCCCCTTATTTAATTGAGACAGACAAGTACTGATTTACAACACTTAACCCTGGATTGCAGCAATTAAAGTAATCCCTAGAACTCTTAGACAAGAGCATGTTTACATGTCGGCCACATTTCAGCTCAACGACAAAAATGACAACTAGATGAATCAAAGAAAGTGCAGTTTATATAACTTTAGCGACACCTTTGGCAACAAGCGGTACTTTATTTTGGCAGTGTTACGAACAGTGTTGCCTAGTTTGTAACACTCATACTACTGCAATTTCAAGTGCTTCATTCCATTTTCATTAAGCTCAAAAGCCACTATATTACCTCATTGGGCGATAGAAAGTGCCTTAACAGACATTCATAAAGTGGAAATTCTTCAAGGCTGCCACTTTATTATCTGTAGCTATTTTTTATGAGGAAAATAGGAGGCCATGGTTCAAGTCTTTAATTGTAGGCAAAACAGGATTAGTTAGGGTTCAAGAGGATTATTTTTACAAAATTATTTGTCAGGAGATCATTCAAAAGATGCATCAATCTGTGTTTTTAATGCAGCAAATCGACCGGTTACGAAAACAGTGTGATTATTGATTTTGTGACTATAATTTATAAATACATACCTGATGGTTTAAATTACACGTTTGTTGAGTGCCAATTTGGTACCTGTAATTTCATGACTTTGATGTTATTGAGGGCATGAACTGGTCCTACATTTTTAAAGGCAACCTTGATCTGTCTTGTATCCCTATTATTATTTTGTATTCAAAGGATTACGCTTTTTGTTGAACGTTGAAGCATACATAATGCATACATTTGATAGCTTTTAAGTCATTATCATAGATAATACAATATATAATCCATTGGAACAGTCAAGTCATGGGTGTCAATTAGTCTCTTACGGAACATCTGCATTAGTTTTGGAACCAGTCGCCAAAAAAAATCCATATTTTGAACATTGAGGGCAGGAGTTCAATAGCCAAAACTCATTAGAACTAGAGTATGCAGAAACCAGAGAAACCAGCTAGAGTAAGACAGAATTTTGAGGTATCCGACCGAAAAGTTCCCACCCCTCCCGTCGGGCATACTCCAAAGCTGCTCCCCCAAAACGCGTGACTAGCTTGCTAACTTTAGCAATAGGTCTGCTTAGCCTTGTGGAAAACTCGGTTCATGCGTAATGGGTGAATTCATGCGCAATGTCTGCACAGGCAGAATGTGCGCAGGTAGTGTGTTTGTCAAATAGGAAATAAGAAATATGAAGGAAAAGGAAAAAGTCCCTCTAAATTAATTTGCCTACCCTTGCTTTAATATTTGGTCCTTAATAACTTTTCTATGAAATTTCGCTGTCAACCAGTACCTCGCAAAATACAGAACATGAAGATGAACAAGCCCCTAAGAGAGAATGTGTGTGTCTGTGTCTGTGTGTGTGTGGCTATATAACTGCAGTGTCAGGAACGTATAGTGTGCACACAGGGGTTTGTGTACTTTGTCAACCCTGCTGCTGCCAAAAGGAAGTAGCTCGGCAGAGCTGCAAAGCAGTTATTTTAATGTCTCCTCATCATGTGGTGGATGTTAATTAACAGTCTCCACAGCATCATGTTATGCTTACCTTGTCTTTTTAAAATGTGAATCCCCTCCTGTGTTTACTCAGACCTGCGTGTTGTATCGGCGGGTGTCAGGTACAGGAGGCTGGTCAAAATAATAACCAAACAGAGCAACCGTCTCTGGTAAGGGCTGCCCCTGAGGTGTGATGCTAGTAATTGGTAAGTAAATCAGTTTATATATTTATATATTATTCAACAACAAGTCTTTCCTCTTTGAGGATTTGGCCCGGTGCTCCAACACCATGGCAAAACGCTGTGGATCCCACTCTGCTTTTCTGGCATACTGAGTAGCTTACAGAGCTGCCGACAGGAACCTGTAAGAGAAGAAAAGTGGGTCAAAATAAATCCACCCTCATTCCCCCCTTCCTCCCTCTGCCCAAAGTTGTGTTGAGTCCTCCTCCGCTGTCTCCTTCTGAAAGTCTCATGGCAGTGATGGTCGACACATCAACAGTGTCTACTGTCAAGTGGCCGTTGCGTGTTCACTCCGCGATATGATCCGCCATTCATTTCCTACGGGGGCCGGCGTCAACACTGAGTGAGGCGTTTGCTGCCCTGAGCGCTCGGAGCAGCTGCTTTGACCTCCGCTGACACTGACCCTTCAAACGTTTCCAGCCACATTGCACCTTTTGTGTGGAAGCAACAGAGTGTGAATCTGTCAGAAAGAGGAAAACCTGAAAGCAGGCCTCAGGGAACACGGTGCATCGGTCTGTGTGTTTCTTTCAAACTCAATCAACCGGCGGCCTCGATTCATCTTGGAGAGATTCTCTGTTCCTCAAGGAGTCTATTGTATCCTCGGAGTTAGTGACGGCCCTGTAAGTCAAGAACATGTTTATTCATGTTTTTCCCTCCTCCTACTTATTTTCTTTTTCTTACTTGAATGTAGAGCTGCGTTCTTTCATCACCCACGTCCGTCTATGTCCTCCAAACGTTAAATTTTTCACTACGTTTTTATGCATTGCTTATGTAAGAACCTTCAAGTGTTTGGGTGGAGAATGGCCCACATTTGAAGGATCTGTTGAGAAATGTGGGAATTCATTTGATATAATTTTTATATATTTGACTTACTCGCTTCTCCTGCCTGGGCTTTGTGCGGCAATTAAATGTCTCACAAAGACATTTACATTAAGTAATTTAGAAGACGTTTTCATTCAAGGGGACAAACTGTTTAGGATGGCGAGAAACAATAGCAGGTATCCACAAATAAAGCAATAGATATTGAATTGAAGGTACAGAGCAGTCTAGCGCTTTGTAACATGTTTGTCCTAATCCTGTATTATGTTTGGTTAAACTTTTCATCTGTGTCCTTTTACTGTGCTTTTAAATACATAAGCAAGATGTAATGAACACTATAACTACATGTAACAGCATGTACATAATATGTTATAACGGGATGCGACAGAAAGGGTTAGGGGTTGTGGTTAAGAATAGCGAAAAAGCGATTTAAATTCCTTAGCGTTATTACATATTAGAGTGAGAGAGATATCTGTGGTAGTATCTCGCTATAATACCCATACGCGGTACGATATTGGTACTTTTTGCATCCAGCTCGACTAATCTAGGCCTCCACATCGTCACAGTGTGGCCGTTCAGGTGACGGAGAGGGTGAATCCCTGAACTAGATATTGAAGTTATCAATATAGGTTATCTGAAGCGGCGAGGGCACCTCAAACTGCTCTCATTCTTGTACTCCGCGACACGAAGAGCTGGAAGTGACACAAGGCACACTCGAAGCAATATGAAGTCTACTTTACTTTTAATCCACACGGTGTGAACAGGGGCCTGGTGTCATGCTCTCTTTTCTCCTTTTAGAGCACGTTGGGAACTGCTGGGAACTGATTTTAAATGGTTCACTCTCAGTGCTGGTAGCACATAACAGTGGAAGCAGATAAGCACTTGAACAGATGAGAATTCAGACCGCCTGGTTGGGATCAGACATGTCACGGGATTTGAATAAATAAAATCCTGTTTTCCAAAGTTGTCTCAGTAAAATGTGTGTGTGTGTGTATGTAGGCACGTGAATATTACGTTTTATATTGTGTGTGTGTGTGTGTGTGTGTGTGTGTGTGTGTGTGTGTGTGTGTGTGTGTGTGTAGTATGCATATAAAGGGTATTTATTGTGGTAAACAACTAAATCTTCTTGTCTCCTCCGTGCGGTGTTGTGGTGGCCTGCTCGTTCTGCTTCATCCTTTCTGTCCGAACTACCTCCATGTAGAGTTAGTTGGTAATGGTTCAAAGCCACTCCTGGCGCACTGAGGGTCGGTTCACACCGAATCGGGCATTGCGTCGAAAACGCCACTTCAACCGCTCGTTTGCGTTTCATCTGCGGCAGCTGGGGCCGCACGGGGTGGCGAAAAACGACGCAGCCGGCCTGCGGCATAAACTCAAGACAATTTAACATTTGGAGATAAGCAACCCAATGTGGTGGCCGATCCCCTGAGCCGGCGATCACACCGGAAGAAGAGCCTTGTTCACCGTGTAACGACAGCCTCGTAGCGTTCTGCTGTTTACCAAGTGACCGCTGATGATGGAAGAGCGACTGATCACCGCCGGGTGGTCCTTTCCACAACCCGGCCACGAAGGAGTTGTTGAGGTGCACGACGTCACCCAAACGGACCATGGAGCGACACTCCCACGTGGCCTCGGCAGTTTGCAGTAATCGCCGCAACGCTTGATTTGGTGTGTATGAGCCCTTTGTCAAACGGCTGACAGGTGATCACTTCCAGTTTTACTGTCGTGTTGTAACTGAATAAGACGGACAGATGAACCCGGGGTAAAAACACAGCCTTCGTGGCCACGAGGCTGATGATAATACTTATTACATCCCGACGAATGTTCTTTGAGGAGTTGAATGGAAGAGGTGGAAAAGGAACGGGCTGTGATTGATGTGGTGAGCTAGGGTAAACAAGGCTGACGTATATCAGTTTGTTGTGTTTTTGCCCTTGCCAATAGGATTTATTTTGATTAAATAAGTATTCAGGATATTTTTGCAACGCATTCAGCGCCGTTCAAGGCTTTAGCTTGATATGATAATTAATGCACATTAAGATATCAAAAATTATCTTTTTTTATTAAAAAACACTACATGTCCAGCAGTCTCTTGTGTCTTGTTTCCCATCCTATCTAAAAGACTCCTGGTTCATTCAACTCTTTCCTAGATGATTTTTCATTTCTGTATGTGTGTGACCATGTTCCTATTATAAACAGCACCACTCACAATCTTGGCCCCTTGATTCTGATGGTTTAATACAATCGATGATCTTTTCTCAAGTGACAAATTGGGAATTCAATAAATCATTCCTGATTTAAGTGTCTATTTCAACTGATCGTATTCTTAGGAAAGAAAGTCAAAAGTCAAACCTTTGATGTTGCAGACCGCAATATTTTCACGAGACACATATGATGTTGTATTTTCCAATACTAGAAAGTAGAGCTTGACGGATCTGTCGTTAATAATTTCATGATTTCCGTGCAACTTTTATTGATTTTCGATAAGAGCTTATTTAATGCTTTTAGCTAAAGCATGCAGCTGTCTTAGAATATTCGGAATACATTTTGCGAGCCAGCATAGCTGTACATATAATGCATTGTAGTACAACATGACAATATCCTCTATGGCTATAATTAGGTATAAAGTCTTTGAGAAGTATGGCAAAATGGATTCCGTGTGTGTGTGTGTGTGTGTGTGTGTGTGTGTGTGTGTGTGTGTGTGTGTGTGTGTGTGTGTGTGTGTGTGTGTGTGTGTGTGTGTGTGTGTGTGTGTGTGTGTGTGTGTGTGTGTGTGTGTGTGTGTGTTTTTCTTATTTTTATGTGACAGTTTTTCCCTCTTCACAAAACCCAGCGAGAACATAGTTGTGATCAAAGGCCCTCAGCCTGCTCTCAACCCCTTGAAAACATCTGTGGCATCGTCCTCCACCGCAGCCTCCCTCTACCTGCGGTGTGCCAGCTCCTTGCCTAATGCCTACGCAGCCAGTAGTATCCAGGACACATCCGGGGAGGGCGTTATTTTATTTGTTCTTTCTTTTTGCTGTGAATTTTGTGAACAATGATGTACAATGTACAATAGACTCTATAATCTGTTGCGGAACTATTTAAGAACAAAATTTAAGGTGAATCATCCGTCTGAGGGGTCTGGTCAAATTCAAATTATTCTTGTTCTAATCAAATGTGTGTTTGACAGTTGTAGCTAATTGGGGACCTTTCTGTTAAAATGATCATATATTTTTTGCTACAAAGAGTTTCTATAGCCATACATGTTAACATATACTAATAGATGTAGATCAAGGTGAATGCATAAATACAGAAACGCTGCAATTTAGGGTTAATAATACTAAAACCTAAATTACCGCTTATAATACTGCGAAATATTTTCATATATTGTCTGATAATACACACACATAATCCAGATGAGATGATCACTGGCAGTTCAGTGCTATTTAATAGCTTTGCCAACCTAATTGCTGCCGAGTCAGTGGCTGTAACTGTAGAGACATTTGCATAAAACAACTCCTCCAAATTGAATATTCTTTTGAATTTGGAAGGTGAAGGTCCCTGATTCATGTTCCCTTTTCGTTTCTTGTACTTCACTCAAATTTAACCTTTTCACCTGTCAGCCATAAAGGCCAGAAGTACCACAGAAGGGACTCAAATCTGAAATCTGATGCAACAGTAGCAGCAGTATCGAGGAAGCACAGGCTAATGTTAAAGATACGCAACATAACCTGTCAAGGTGTCACAGACACATTTTAAAATGTGGTGTTCTTCTGAAACTTGCTTCAGTTGAAACTTAATTTAATTAAAAATAGTCCAACTTCAGACAACACCACTGAAAGCCAGGAGACCAGTTACAATGTTGTGAGGCTTATTGTTTTTGTTATAAGAAAGTTCTAACTCCCAAGTCAGTTGTGTGATATGTCGGTCCGTAAAATAGTAACTAATGTGCCAGTGTCTAGTTTCAGTTACACACGCACACCATCACAGATGCTGTTACACAAAACCAGCAGGTGGCTTGATGAGCATTATACATCGTTTTGTTTTTATTTACATAAAACTTTCCCCCAAGAATAGCATTCTTGTCTGTCAACTTTTGTGGCGTTAACGTTGTAGAAAAGCATAATCATTATTATTCCACTTGGCATACGTGTTATTTAGGACATCAAACATGTCACAACATTCTTCAGCTTTAGTTCCCTGTCTGTTTCATTTCCTCTTGCTGCTCGCACAGATGGAGAATAAAGAGTCTCCCAACGATTTGAATTGTATTATCTACCACATATGGTCAGATGGTCCAACCAGAGACACAAAGAGGGTCCTTTGATATTGAGAATGAGGACATCTATAGGGAGGCATTTTAATTACTTTTTTAGGATGAAATGAGGCGCGTAAAGAGACGGGATTATAATTGCATAATCATACTACTGTAGCTATCCTTCTTTAAATCTATAACTATTGGAATAATTTGCCCATATTGTTATTAAAATACTTTTGCCAGCTTCTCTACAAATTGCATTAACACATTGAATTGTAGTGAATTATAAATGTATGCTTTATTGAATCCCAACAGAAAGCGCAGAGATAAAGAGTAATAGAACAGGTACAGATACATATTGCATTTATAACCATAGGGACAGAGCTATGGCAATAGACCATTTGTATCATTCATAAAGATCTGACAGCTATTACTTCTTCATTCTTTCAGGACTCATCGACTACAACTTCCATTGTTTTAGAAAAGCCATTCAAGAGGTGTTTGATGTCCGTGTGGAGGTTCAGAAGAATCGCAAGCTCTTAAGTCAGAGGAGGAGGAGCAAGCAAGCAACAGCCAATGGTGTCGCCGGAAACCCTCATTGAGACCCGCAAATGACAACAACAACAACGACAACAATAACACGTATCTGTATTTTAACTCTGATTGGACAATTCAAGACCATGGAGTCTTCAGTGTGTTCCAATTGGCTGTTGATTTAGACATGGTTTGGTCAATGGAGAGAGGTAAGGCCAGAACTAGATGTCCAATACTCACAAGGGACCCCCCACTCCCCTCAGAGGTATTGCTAGATTTTTAATACGGTTCTGCAGAACTGTAAATAGAACCGCTGTAGTAAAACGTTTTTCACATTGCTCATGGGTAACACCATCAACGTTTATCCCGAAAAAAAAATGTAATGCCTCTATTATAATACAAACAAATCTACTCTTTCATACCAGGAAAGGACGGTTTACTCTTATTGTTGTGTTTGTATTTATTTATTTATTTTTCATAAAAACGTCTTTTCAGTCAAGGCTTCCATTCAAAACACAGTGGCCAATGGCATCGTTTCATGTTTGTCCTTGTGCACCATACAATACATGAATGGTGATTACTGTTTTGGCAGACGACTAGCTATGCATCAGGCTTATACACATCATGTAGATGTGGTGGCAGAGAATCTGTGTTAATGTAACTGAAGGAGAAAGGGAAGGGATGGTCGGGCTGTGCTGTCGTCGATCGGGTACATCACAACGTGGTCGTGCATACACAACTACGGGAAAGACGAGAACACTTGAATCACAACAATCCCGAGTTTACCAAAGAAAGGAAGTAGGTGCTTACAAAAGATTTTTTATTTTACTTTACTCTCCCCTATTTGGGTCCCATGCACATTTTGTGTGCCTTTGTCAAGTGATATTGAGCAAAGAATTGAATTACTTTGGATTGTTATAACACAAACTTTCATCTTGTTTCATTAATTTAAAGCTTTTGTTGTCACATTGGCATCCCTATCGACCTTGGGCTAATGTATTTTCTGCTAGGGCAACTCATTGCTTCTGAAACCTTTTGCTTTCTTTCCAATCAGTCCTGTGCGATTTAACAATATTCGGGAAGTGAGGAATCGCTACGTTAACAACGATTATAAACAGATCCTGTCCAAATCAATTGGTCCGCCTCTTTGTAATTCGGTCCAGTTTGACATATACAAATACAGTCGTGCCAGTCTGCACATTTTCTTGAACACAAAACTTTTCGGCCCACCAAGTGCACTGTCTGCAGCTCTAAGTGCTTTCTGAGCTCCCAACCTCCAAGTTGTCATCATGACAACCCTAAGTGGACCACTTATTTTTCACTCAAACCTTTTCTTTTCTGCTCTCTCTCGATCCGTCTCTGTCGCTCTGTCACACCCATTGTGTGTGTGTGTGTGCGTGTGTGTGTGTTTGTGTGTGTGTGTGTGTGTGTGTGTGTTGATGGTGGTGTATTCGTTTAGACTTTTGGAATGCCAATTACATTTAGAAAAAGAAGAGTAACCTCCACCGTTCAGTGTTTGACAGCGGCCATTAGCATCGTCATTCAGTACAACAGAGGGCAGGTCTGCCTTGGAGAGGGAGGGGAGGGCCTGACAAGTCCACCACCCCTACCCAGCCTGCATCCCCCCAACGCTCCCCATCTTTGCCGGCATTAACGTGGTCTGGGGGTCCAAACGTACCGTCACCTATGTCATCCAGGTGCAGGGATGCACTGGTTGTCATCCAGACCCTCCACATCAGGGATGGATCCCTACAGACCCAGGGCTCAGAGGGGGAGCTGACCCTGGGGCCACCGACCACCAACTGACTTTGAGTCCCTTTAAGGCGCTGTAGGTAAGGTTTAAGAGCTATAACTGGAGTATCATTTGTACAAAATGCCGTTGCCGTCGGTAAGCCATTAGTGAGATAAAATGCCGTGTGAGAATATCTGTTTCAAGGTGAGCGCACGCCAGCCTATAAGGAAGACCAGTTAGAGTTCTGACCGCCGCGGACTAATTTTAGCCCAGAGAATCCATCTTGCCTTTCAATCACATGTTGGCACACAGCGTTATCACAGCTCGGCCACAGGAGCATCCACATGCTCTGTTGAAACAGCTGAAATCTGTGGATGTGAAGTTGAAAAGTCTCACAATCAAATAAATGTTTAGGCCTTCACACCTGCATAACGTGATTCAGTTTGATCAGACTGTATAACTGCTGTAGACAACAGATCGTATTGATCCTCTTTACGTTTGCCTAAATTGGTTAATCCATTGTAGAATATGTTTGCTATTTTGGAGATTGTCTGGCATGATTCCAGAGTGCAGAAACCCTTATTTCACAAGTCAGTTCAACATAAACTTCAGATGGTTGGCCTCTTCCTGGAGCGATCAGGCCTGGCTAAATGGAAAGCAAACAGTGCAAGCTGTCAACTGTTTGAAAAGAGCAGGAAATCTCCAATGGGAAGTCCAGGGTGAATGGAAACATGTCTCAATGGGTCCTCCTGAAAAATGGTTGGGATAAGATGGTATTTTATCAATCCCCTGCGGTTAAGAGATGCTGTGACGGGCTGCCACTCGCATCTTCAGCTCAACAAACTGAGTGATGGAGCCTTAAAACAAAGAGCTCGCCCATCTCAGTGAATTAGTGTGCAAGCTTACATCAAACCTAAGTCCGGCCTGGACTGGGACAGTCCCTGGCCTTTCGGCCGAGTCCAGCCCGTCATTATCTTTGTATACCATGGACAGCCATCTTTTATTTAACAATTCAGTTCGGCAGGGGCTGAAGTAAGTCCAAACATATCATTCAAAGTGGCATATTTGGCACCATCTGCCTCAAGGGCCTGTCTATTTTTTCCGACTTCAATTTTTCAGTGCCTCTCCTGCGTTTTGTCTTATCATTTTTGGAACTCATTTTTTTTGCCTTAACGCTGTTTAATGAAGGCACAAAGCCCAAAGGTTTGGGGTTTAAAGATTTGATTGCGCCAGCCCAATGGCGATTAAACATTCAGCCGTCCAAGATGCTATGGTTGAGCAACCTGAATTAACTCGGAGATACTGCATGGAGCAGTGGTTGGAGGATGGTGGCATGATGTAACCGTCAACATGAATAGTGCAAATGGGAAAATCGCTGAGAAAATATTGTATTGTTTGCTATTGAGGTCCAAGGCAATTATCTACTTTGCCTATGGATTACAAATCGGCTGTAGCTTGTTGTCCTAACATGTTAAGATTACACGTGTGTGGGCTTTCTGCCATGGGCTTACCATCGTATACTACCATGTGTTCTACAAGAGTGTGTGTGTGTGTGTGTGTGTGTGTGTGTGTGTGTGTGTGTGTGTGTGTGTGTGTGTGTGTGTGTGTGTGTGTGTGTGTGTGTGAGTGCATTTTAAGTGTATGTTTGCATGTACGCGTTCCAATGTGTGTCTCCTTACCAGGTCAGACAGGGATTGTGTAACAGCTGCTTGTGTGGTGTGTGTGTGTGTGTGTGTGTGTGTGTGTGTGTGTGTGTGTGTGTGTGTGTGTGTGTGTGTGTGTGTGTGTGTGTGTGTGTGTGTGTGTGTGTGTGTGTGTGTGTGTGTGTGTTTGCATGTGTGTGTCCAACTGCAGTACAATGTGTTACATAAGACAATTTGATGTGTAGAATTATAATCCCACCAGTGCCTGGCTGAAAAGCCACCGCTCTGGCTGAGTGCTCCCCATCTGGTCCTCAACCCCTCCACCCAGCCATCCAGCAAGCACACACACACACACACACACACACACACACACACACACACACACACACACACACACACACACACACACACACACACACACACACACACACACACACACACACACACACACACGCGCGCGCGCACACGTATTGTATTGAGAAGAGGGGGTCATCTTGATGGGGGTCTGCTGGCTCCTGAACCAAACTATCTAAAACAAGAAAGTTTTTGACTGATGATATTTCATTTATTTATGGTTTATTTGATAGGGACAGATACAGGGTACATAGACAAACTGAGAACAGCTATCCAATGCAAGTCATAGTGCATATAGCAGATGCTAATTTGCAACACCAGTCTCTAGAAGGGCTTTCGTGAAAAACAGAGATTAAAACAATGAGAAAAAAATAAGAGGTAGAGCGAGATACAATAAAACACATTAGTAGTAACATAGCTACAGAGACAGACATGAGTACAAGTGTGTTGCTGAATAAACCAGGGTTTGGTAACTCGCAAATTTCAAGTGATCAGGTAGCAAGTTTCAGGACTTGCTCCTTTAATAGATAAAGTCTGAGCGAAAAAAATTTGAAGAATGAAACTTTACAGTCTCCACTTGGAACTGCTCTTGTGGATCTAATGCAGCTTTGTAGTCAATTAATATATTTACAGAGAGGCAGAGGAGCAATTCCATTTAAACATTTAAACACAAGCTTTACATCGCGGAAATCAATAACGTTTGTAAAACTTAAAATGCTGTATTTACAAAAAATGTGGTACATAATTTGCTATTTGTTTTTATCTCGTACATTTTCTCTTTGTTATTTTCTTAAAAATTGTTGGTATGAGATGATTCAAGTGGAAGCACGCCTGAGGAGGCCAGACCATGTCCAACGAAATGATCCTCCCCCTTTGAAAAACGTTAGGTTTATTCAATTCAAAAATGTCACCAGGATGTGAAGCTAAGGCCCCAGACGATGTCAATATCCCTCAAACCGCGACGTTGATATCTTCTTAATACTTTATCGATACCGAAGGAAATGGAGGACTGTGCATTTAACCCATCACTGGCATCACTGGGAGCAGTGGGGGCATTAGGAGCAGTGGGGGCAGTGGGAGCATTGGGAGCAGTGGGAGCATTAGGAGCAGTGGGAGCAGTGGGAGCAGTGGGGGCAGTGGGAGCAGTGGGAGCAGTGGGGGCAGTGGGAGCAGTGGGGGCAGTGGGAGCAGTGGGAGCAGTGGGGGCAGTGGGAGCAGTGGGGGCAGTGGGAGCAGTGGGAGCAGTGGGAGCATTAGGAGCAGTTGGGGCAGTGGGAGCAGTCAGTGCAGTGGGGGCAGTGGGAGCATTAGGAGCAGTGGGAGCAGTGGGGGCAGTGGGAGCAGTGGGAGCAGTGGGAGCAGTGGGCGTCCACAGTGCAGCGCCCGGGGACCAACTCCAGGGCTGCTGCCACGGTCAAGGGCAGCGGCGTGAACCCAAAATGGATTGATGGCATCAACAGAACATGGATGTCTTTTTTCTGGATGTCTTTTTTTTTGATGTGGGAGGACACTGGAGCACCTGAAGGTAACCCACGTGGGAACAGGGAGAACATGCAAACTCCACACAAAAAGTTGGGAAACAGCCGAGGTTTGAACCAGGAACCCTGTTGCTGTGAGGCAACAGTGCCAGCACCTGTGCAACCCTGCCGTGCACCCATGTTCTATTTATACATAGCGTCCGGCTCTAAAGTCGCCCCGGGCTCCGCCACTCACACCGGATGGGCTGGCCTCGGCTGTAGACACGGAGGCACAGAGATGAAGGCTGTCAGCCCGGCTGTGTCTGGATGAACACCCAGGAGACCTGCTGCTCTGCTGCACACATGAAGCTCAGAGGGTGAGGGGTGACACGGCCACCCGGGTCCTCAGAGGCCTCTGCTGTCGGGGGCCGACACTCCCTGTGTGTGTGTGTGTGTGTGTGTGTGTGTGTGTGGATGTGTGTTTGTGTGGGGGTGTCGGGGTGTTTAAGTGTGGAGGTGGATGGGTGGCTGCGTGGGTTTGATGAGTTGGTATTGGTGGAAGGGTTTGGTGTGTGTAAGTGTGTCTGCACATTTGTGTGGATGGATGTTTTGTGTGTGGGTGTGTGTGTATGTGTGTGTGTTTGTGTGTCTCCAGGGCAGAGGGTTCACATTCTTCCTCGTACTCAAAAACACATCCAGATAATTGGCAGCATGCCACAGTCTTGCTTCTGTATGCGGGCACCAGCATCTATTCATCCCATGATGATTATCATCATCATCATGGTCATGGAGCTGAAGCGTGGCACACTGGCGCAGAGTGGATCTGGATGGGAGGGTTCTGCCGGAGGAGGAGGAGGTGGTGGTGAGTGTTCACATCGGGACGAGTGCCAGTGCTGGTTATGAACGCCATAAAGAATCAGTGCGACACAGCGGCGTTGGTGGCGCGCTCCGGTACTTGTGCGAGCGAGCTATTAGCATGTTTAACTCGGCCCCTGGGAGCGCCGGGTACTTCTGAGCGCCCGCGTTGATCAGAAGCCGTCACAGGCGCAGCTTTATGTTGGATCCCTCCCGCTCTTCGTCTTAACGCAACGCGCCGTGAACATGAGAGTAAATAAGGTGGTTCCTTAATGGTGGTTCTCTTTAAAACTCTGAGGGATTTATATCATCGGTCGAATGGAGGTCGACAGATGCTGTCTGTCGACCTGCTGTGTCGGGGAAAGGTTTCAAATGGGAGAGGACTAATAGTGAGGTTAACACGTGTAAAAGGTCAAACCGCCGTGTGCGAGCCATTTAACGTACATTCGAGAGGAGGCTAAACGCGTGTCACTAAACAATGTCTCTTATCCTTGGAATATAGGGACATTAGCGTTCATGTTGATATTGAAAATAGGGGTTTGATGTTATTTTTTGGAAAGCATGGATTTGTCTAGTTCTGCGTGGCCAATGTGACATTGAACGGAGTCTGCTGGAAAATGAAATTGCGTGTGTATGTTGTAAGCAGGATTGTAATGAATTTGGCAGGAGTCTTGTGAGTGCTCGGGCACCACAGTGCTTGTGGCCGAACTTGATCGTGTGCTATTTGGTGACTGAGCTGTAGCCTGGGTCTGCATACAAATGCAAAGCAAATACTCCGTAGGAACAACAGGAGAGATCTGCTGCAGCCACAAATCTGCTCACACACACACAAACAAGCACAGGCACACACACACGCACACGCATACCTGCACACACACTTACACACATACACGCGCACACACTTACACACACACACACACCCTTACACACCTCTCATGGTCCTATATTACCCTTAATCGACAGAGCCTGTTCCCTAATGTCGTTGTTAGCAACTCCAGAGGAAGTAAACAGGATTAATGCCAGACCTAAAATCCCATGGAAGCCCACCGAAGTAATTGGAGGTATACTCCTTAAGCAGAATTTACATTTGATGTATGTTAACGACGCCTCACTGCTTTAACGTGCCTTAACGTCTCCAACATTGGAGCCTTGTTGCCCTTGGCACGGAAACAACAGCAGGAAATCCTGTTTTCGATCCCACAATGCAGTCGTGTTCCACTTGACAGATTGCGTGTTTCGCGGGTGAAGCTAAATAAACCGATGTGGATGCCAGGTGTGAGTGACGGTCACTCAGTCCCAGACCACTACAAGGAGGATTAGATATCGGGATTTATCACGGAGCAAGCTACCAGCATCCCTCCTTCCTGTGACAATTTCTGTGAATCAGTGAGGGCGAGATGTACCCCTTGCGTGAAGCAGGGGTCACCGGGCGGGTCAAGCACAAGACGGGTATTAAGTCTGGCCATGCTCCCCGGTGCGGTGCTGCAGGTGGCTCTGCCTGAACTGATGACAGTGATGTCCCAGTTTGCCAGATACATGTGTGTGTATTGGGGGGGGGGGGGGGGGTCTTTGCTATGCTTACAGTGGGCTGAAGGCAATCAGTAACCAGGACATCGCTCCTCTGCCGCGCTTGAGATCCCCCAGACATGAAGGAAGAAGCTGATGAAGGGAATCACAATTTTACTTTTGTACTCCATCTGCTCAATGTGAGAGAGCCAAAGCCCTGGTGGAATGACAATGGCGGCCACACTTTAAGGACGCCCAATCACATGTCCTGGAGCATTGCAGCAAGTGCCTTCACACTTTGCACAGAGTGAAGGCAGCTACCACCCCAGCATCATTATCCTCTTACAGGTGTTATCACTACCACCCCAACGTCATTATCCCCTTACAGGGTGTTATCACTACCACCCCAACGTCATTATCCACTTACAGGTGTTATCACTACCACCCCAACGTCATTATCCTCTTACAGGTGTTATCACTACCACCCCAACGTCATTATCCTCTTACAGGTGTTATCACTACCACCCCAACGTCATTATCCCCTTACAGGTGTTATCACTACCACCCCAACGTCATTATCCTCTTACAGGTGTTATCACTACCACCCCAACGTCATTATCCCCTTACAGGGTGTTATCACTACCACCCCAACGTCATTATCCACTTACAGGTGTTATCACTACCACCCCAACGTCATTATCCTCTTACAGGTGTTATCACTACCACCCCAACGTCATTATCCTCTTACAGGGTGTTATCACTACCACCCCAACGTCATTATCCTCTTACAGGTGTTATCACTACCACCCCAACGTCATTATCCTCTTACAGGTGTTATCACTACCACCCCAACGTCATTATCCACTTACAGGGTGTTATCACTACCACCCCAACGTCATTATCCCCTTACAGGTGTTGTCATTCCCACCCCAAAATGTTATCCTTTTGTGTAACGCTAGATACAAAACACAACACTCTCAAAATTAGAGAGATCAAGAAAGGAAAGATTTAAAAGATAAATACTTCTTTATCCATTGTAACAGCAACGACAATACCTTGGTCGGTATGCAAAGTTCATCTGAGTGGCATCAGAAGGTGTGAATGAGTTCCACAGGTGGATGTCCCTGGGAATGTACGCCATCCTTGACTCTTTATCGACACTTATTTCACTGTCAGTGACATAATGCCTGTACTTCTTTACACCCACGGTTCTCCCATATTGGTAAAGAATATGGGGGGGCTGCCATATGTTGTTTACGATGCTCATGTAGGTTAGGACACATTCTGGATGCCCTGCCAATAAAGTTGGATTACATCCAACCAACTGACTTCCCAGTCAAGGGAGACCCGCCTGTCAGATGGACGCCCATGTGAGAGTCATGGACCGAGGGTGTGGGGTAGATGGATGTACTGAAGAGCAAGCGGTGATCTCTTAATGGCTCTCTGGTCTCTGGTTCACCAAAAAGGTCAGCCGCTCCTAGTGGGCGACAGTAAAACGAGGTTTAGGCAGTGTAGTTTCTGTATTCAACAGGACAGAATAATTGTGTTATGGGACACAATTCATTCATCGTGCAAACAATGAATAAATTGTGTACCAGAACACAATTATTCTATCTAGAGAGTGAGCCAGAAAATAAAATCTGTTTGGAAAAGGGATTTCAACTACAATTAGAAATGAGAAAAAAAAACACTATTATTACCCTTCCGTTGTTTTGTTCCTTTACTTTAAATGACAGTGTCAAAGACAGAAAGGTTGAACATGGAAATAACATGGGAGGAATTGAATCCTCTCTTCAATCGATGACTTTAATCATTCTCACATGTGTTTACACGCCCGACTGAACTGTGTCCAATGGTGGAACTCCGAGCGCTGATACGGCGGCCACTGGTATACAGGGCTTGGTAACAGAGCGCGACAACGAGGCAAAAAGAAATGGGATAATGGATTTAGACAAACACTGTTTTTGGTTTTTCAGTACGAATCCCACGTGTGTCGTCTGAATCGGCAGAACCCCGTGTTGGCAGGTTACTCACAGGACTAAAAGCTTGATCAGGAGGGGCGAGCGTGTGCGGAACACAGAGGCGCTACTGATGGGCCAAATACAATTCTACGAATCGCTCCTAAAGTGCCTGCACTTTGCAGCATGTTGGTATTACGTGGTAGGCGAGTAGCTTTAATCATTCCGGATGGAGGGCAAGGTTTTTCAAACATTCCCTATCTAATTGTCCCACTAAATGTTAAAAAGGTAGGAAATTACACCCAGAACAAACCAAAGTGCGTGTGCATGTGCATGCTTGTAGTTGTGTGTTAAAGCAACTAGTTATTTTATTTGATGTGAGCAGTTAGCTAATGTCTAGTAAACATTAGTTAGTACAGTAATGTGCATTATTAAATATATTAGCATAGCAGTTAGCAAGTAAGAAGAAATATAAATCACATTAAGCAATTCACTACTAAAGGTGGCTACGGAATGCTTAAAATGTATTATGAGCATAAGAAACAAAGATCATGATCAGTAGTTAGAGAAGATAATCAATATAATGCTGACATCTTGTATAAATCACACAATATTTTCCTTTTAAGTTCTTTGTCATTTGATCTATTGTACTTTAAAACAAACTATCAATCACCTTAAAATAACATTGAAGGTAAGTCTATTTCAAAGGAGGCTACATTGAGAAATACATGAAATTCAAACCTTGTATTTGAGATCATTGTACATTTATGCATGTCATTTTACCAAAAGATAGGACGTTGACAACACCATATTGATTACTATTGTGAGTGTCTGTGTGTGGTTCTGTCTGTGTCTGTCTGTGTCTATGTGTGTTTGAGCACAGCATGTTTATTTGACCTGGCATTAATATTGAAATGGATTCCTGCAGGCCTGTCCTAAGATATCACTCCCCTTCCCCCCTCAACGCCAGCAGCAGCTCCTGGTGAAGCCCAGGGATTTCCCTGTCCACACTTTCATTTTAGAAAGAAGAACCTTTTCATTATTTGTTGCCTTTCTTTTTTACCGCTGGGTGTGTTATTTCTATTTAACAAACATTTCCGAAGGAACGTGTCTACTTTGAGTACACAATAAAAGTGTAAACAGCTTCAGATCAAAGGAAAATACACGGACAAGAGTTCTTATTTAAACCGGCAGCATCACATCCCAACGCCTTCTCTTCGTACTGGTTTGCTGTTATGAGGCTAATGAAGGCTATCCACCAACGGCATAATGAAGCGTGTTCTCTCATCAACTCTGGAGAGGAAGGTCAAAGGTCGTGTGAGGGGTTGGGAGGTCACGGCAGTGATAGGGCCTTCTCCTTTCTTGAATAGATTTGGAGATTTGGATGGGTCATATAGTTATTCAGCATTTCTTTTCATGGCTTTGGAAAAAAGAGATGGCTGCAGTGAAAGTCCAATGCAGAGGGCAGGTTTAACTGACTTCAAGCTGCACTTGACAGAGTTCCCGCTTAAATTATTATGGCTGAGTTCTGGGTTCAACTATAGCTTTTTGCTCCACCTATCAGGTCTGGCAGTCTACGTCTCTAGTCTCTGACATACCGAGGGGGCCAAGGCACTTTACAGAAGCATCTTACTTAGAAGGGAGTGGCCCAGGATTCCTTGGAGGAGCTATACACAGGTGGATTTTACTCTAAATTGGTATTGAAGAAGTAAGAGTATGATTTTGTGTTGCTTAGTCATTGTGGGTCTATAGGAAAGCTGTAAATATCTGTTATTTACCGAAACACATTTTACATAAAATTGTAAAATGGAAAGCTTTGCTGGCGCGTAGCATGGCTTCATTATTACTATAATCCACTTCATCAGCTCATATGGTTGCTATTCATTTAATTTTGTTACAAATGGGAAAGACAAGGGGGGGAAGTTCCCCACACATAGAAATTACTTCAGAAAATGACCTTTCCAGGAATTTCTATTGCAGAAATTGATGATTGCCAACCGCCAGAAATTGTGAAAGGGACTGGCAGCCCCACGTCAGAGGACTTCGCCTGCGCTGCTCTGTGTTTAGAATTGCATTAAAAGTTTGACCTTATTTTAAAATGCACTGCATCCTCTCTTCCTTGAATAATACATCCATCTCACCATCATTCGCGGTGGAATAATATGTTGCATTTATAAACAAATAGATAGATTCCTGGAGGCCCTCACCAGCGATCCTTCCATCCTCACTGCAACGCCTGCTTATTGAGAGAGCCGAAAAAGGAGGTGAATTGATTCCACAAACGGCTGGTTTTTCTGATAAGAAATGATAAATAAAGTAGCGTGTTTTCCGGTAACCACAGTCTTATCCCAGCTAGTTAACCTTTACCAGAGACCCCTTTAACAAGCAAACAAGTAAAGGTTCTTATCAAAATACCTCCTTCTCCTGCTCGGATTTAAGTCGGGAAGTAATTTTGTTTCACTGCGAACTATAAGAAAGGCTGGAATTAAGCATTCAATTCAATGATCCCCTATTGCTTAGCAAAACATTTATATTTATATGTCTATATATCGTATTATGTGTATTTAGTTTAAAGGAGTGTTGATAGTTTTAAACTAGATGACTCATTTTGAATGGTATCTTCCATACAAATCCTATTTAGCCAAGTAACTGCATTACGTCACCCTGTTGTGTGTGCTGTGGGTTGTGGTCCTGAAGCAGCCTGTGCCCACCGAACTGGCCAAGTGATAATACAGTGCACTTATACCTGATCCTCTTGGAAGTATGCGTTAAGCTGCATATTGACTTCAAAAAGGAAGTTCAATGCTGCTGCAACGGCGGTATAAACTTCAATCGTTCTTTGTTTCAGTCGTCTTGAGGATCTGAACACCTTTATGCCTCTGCTATTTCGGCACTTCAAGTCGAGTGAGTTCAATGTTTTCTTTTGAAAGCATAGTTTTGTTCCTTGGTTGGCTTCGACTAATCCAAGACTAGACCACAATCCCTGTGTCTCTAAGTGTCTGGTTGTTTTTTGAAGCGCCAACATAACAGGAATCATCACATCCATTTATTCTCCCCGCTGGCAGAGATGGATTATGTTGTCTACCCCCAGTAGAACAGCTCATGACTGAGGGACAGCCCATCGCCCTACAGGTGGTCTGGCCGACTCGGACTGTGGCAACCCCTTTCGTCGGCGGCGGGGATTCGGGAATTAAACAAGGAAGCAGGGTTGCGGTGCAACTGGTTTTATTACCGGCAACTCACAAAAAGGGAAATCATTCGTTAACTAAGGTTCTTCCGTAATCGGGAAAAGGATGCGGGACCTCCGGGGCCAGCCCTTCCTCGGGGTCGGCGGGGAAACAGCTCCCGACGCTTTCGGCTCAGTCCTGGGGGGAAACGTTCTTTGGTTAACGTGGGGTCGACAACCCGTCTTTTCCCGGTCAGCCCTTCTTCCCGTCTCCCCCGTCCCTAGCCCTTAAAGCTCCTCTCTCGTCCCCGTCCCCCAGGTGCCCCCAATGTCCTTGATTGCCTGGGCCCGCTTGATGCTCCCTCTAGTGCAGCTGGGTGGAGGGGGATGTATCTTCCTTCCACTACCCGTCCACGGGGAGGGTGCTGAAGCGGCTGGCCCCTGGCCAACGGCGTGGGGTTGCCACAGGACGTCCTTCTCTGCTCCCCTTCCCTGATCTTTCCTCCTCCCTTCCCCCCCCCCCCCCCTTGAAGGTTGGTTCATTCCTGTCCTGGTCTTGTTCCTTCGCCTCACAAGCCCTTCTCCTGCAGTGTTGTGGAGACGTATTTGGGACAGACTAGGTATCGCTAGTCCCACCCCTGTGAGTTACCGGTTAAATCCACTCACAGGTCAGTCTCCAAATGCTTCGCTCAACTAGAGACTGAGCTGACCATCAGCCAGGTTTCTCAACCCGGATGGAATAACCACAGAGTTTAAAATAACCTCCCTTGCAGAACCAATACAAAAAAATACATTAAATCAAATAATGTGGTGTTGGAAATAAAATAAAAAAATCTTTTAATTAAAAGCTCTCTCCGTGTTACAACTTGTTTGGCTGCATCTATTCCTGGCCGTTCACGCAACCTTTCAAACGACTCACTTGCCTTTAGAAATCCCCAGATTATTGGTAGGCGGCTAGATCTCAATCGTCTGGTATCGTGGGACTAACACGTTTCCAACACCCAGCCCATTTGGCAGGCTCAACACAAATTTGCTTGTTAGTAGCTACTCTATGCTAATGAAGTAAGTACGAGTCGCATAAAGAAAATTGTTTTCTCTAAAATTTATAATGAACATATGGTCGTTTTGGCACTCGTTCCCAGAAAAAATATGAATCAGTCTATTACCGGTGCCTTTGTTTGAGTTGTGTTCTCCCACTACAAATTAAAGTTTGTATGCTGGTAGCCTTACAACTCTTCTGAGCCCATCATTCATAAAGGCTTGTAATCAAGGAACAGAGTGGATGCCATAATGATCGATAGATCTCTATATAATGAGTGTCACACAGGATCATCCAAGTCAAAACAGAGATGGGTTGATCAAATGCACTGCCATCTTGGCTTGAACGTCTGAAGTACAGGCTCCCCTAAGAGCGACCTTTTATAAGCTGTTAACCCATTTCATCAAGTGTGTTTGTCTCCCTACTAAGTGCTGTCAAGGTCCCCCACTGTGAGGACAACAAAAGGCCCATCCTTCGTTATTACGACGGTGAAATACTAAAGGGTCCTGCGGTGCGAGCTTAACACAACCTGTCATTGTGACTCGGATTTATTTCCTGGGATTCGGTGGCGCTCAGAGCGGTGTGTCCTGGAAGTGAATGGAACTTATGTGGCCTTTCTAATGAGAGCAAAGCCGATCCTCTGCGCCTTTGTTGGCTCTAATGCCGTCGGGGTCAAAGGATGAGCCTTCACAGGCGCTGGGGATGAATCGACACCGGCATAGGCGCCAGCTGTTGGCTCATGTTCATAGATAGATTATGCTAGATATTATATTGCATAATGGATGACTGCATCATCTTGTTTATGTCTGGCAATGCAGTTCACAAGCAATTATGCCAAAGGGTGAAGGAAAAGTCAAACATTAGTTTCCAAAGGGGGGGATTCAGACGTCGGGTTAACTCAGGCTAACCATCGGGAACACTGTTCCCAATGGTTAGCCTGACATCGCTGGACCAATCCGACATTCGCGTCGGTCTGGATCCTCTCAGTTGATTTTTTCGATATCCAAGGGGCGTTATCTACAGTCACCGAGCAGGATGCCTCTTGACTCTTGGCGTACCACTGCTGCTAGTTCCTGATGTAATTTCGTACTCTTGTAAGGGGCGTTAGCAGAAGCAGAAACCTCTCGGAGGCATTCGAGTGTCACTGTGCTCACACAATTAGATCAAACCTTTAGGTCGAGGGAATCCACATGTGGAAGGCTTTAAGGGGCGCATCTAATCACCCTCTCCACGGTCCCTTATCGCCTGACATTTAGACGTTCTCGCGGATGACAAGTGGTTCGGTTGTGCTCGGAAATCGTGGAATTGGCCTAAAACAATATCATCGTGCGATGCACCTTAGGGAACATAATAACTTTATTTAGATTGCACATTTAAAAACAAAGTGCTTAAGAAATAAGAATAAGAAAAGATAAAACCAGGACAATAACATCAATGCAAGGTACTGTCTGTGGGGCAGGGGGAAACAATACTGCTTATATATTCAGCAACCCTGAGAATCCGATTGGTAATAGGAGCAGTGGTATAGGAGAAGTTAAGGTGAAGGTGTGTTTCCCCGCGGCAGTCTCCTCCCGCTACCATAGACACACATATACACCCCCATCTCCTACCATGCATGATGTATTAGCCGTTTGTGAAGCCAATTTGCCGTTGAGTGAATGCGGATGGCACCGAGGTGAGGGCAGTAGGTTGGTCCCCCACTGGCGGTGGAGAGCCCTCAATCCAAGGGGAGGGAGGGGGGAGGGAGGGAGGGGAGTCGGGCGGATGCACTTGAGGTGGTGGTGGTGGTTCTGGCATACAACACCGGAATCCCAATGAACACAACATGACCTCAGTCTGTTGTCTCCTCTGTGTGTAACAAGGCATGGCCAGAAGCTCCCACTATCACTCTATGTATTATGTATAGAGGCCTGTCTTTATATTATAACAACGACCTGGAGTCCAGGGGATGTGACCAGATTGTTCTCTTTTTTTGTGTTCCTCTCAAAAATACCCTATGGACAGAGCGGACATGTTGAAATTAACCAAAAGGCTTTGTCTGTTTAAACATTGCGAGAGAGAGTCCCGGAGAATGTTGGGTTTGTCTCATTTTTTTACATATGCTATGCTCTCTGACACATCGCCAAGGAGCCAGCTCACGCTGAGCCAGAGCGGAACACTGTTAAATCCCTGATGAGCCGTGCTTTGCTCAAAGGCTACACAGTTCCGGGGAAATACGACACACGTGTAGGGGCGGCCAGTAAATCTTCAAAGGGGTGCGCATCTGCCATGCTCACCCCGTCTCCCAACTAGTGGTCTTGCTGTGAGGCTACTTGAGAGCTTCACTCAACTAGCCCTACTGCAGGAAAACCATTGCTGCATCAAATCTGGCATTTCATCTTTACCCCCCCTTCATAACCTTGATAACATATCAATAAAATAGCATTGGCCCATAATTGTTTTAACCATTAAAATATATGCTATAGCCTACTTCAAGCATACACACATGCTTTTTTCCCCGTGTGAAATGCATGTCTTGTGTGTGTCTATACACAATGTACTTTTTTACTGCCAATATAATCCCGTTTTGCAAGCCTCGCTGCACAGATGTTGGGATCGTACGCGCGGGCACGCGCACAGACATACGCACGCACTGCCTGCCAGGTAGGAGGTGCCCCTCGAGCGCGCACTGCTGACGGACGGGCGTGCACGGGTAAGCGCAAGGACGCACGACCACCACATTCCCACCCATTCGCTCCACCAGAGCAGGTCGTGTGGATGCGAGCAGAGAGGCAGCAGAGGGAGCGTGTCAGCGCAGATGTCGCGCATTATAGCATAGCCATCGTGAAGGGCAGGAACACTTATCAGGCTCGTTTCTAACTCTCCATCTCTTGGCACAACGACTCTCATCATCACCATTCTCGCGCTCGCAGCTTGTCATTGAGACGACAATGCGCCGGTCTGTGGAAGGCTGTGGATTGAACAGGGCTTTCGGACTCACCTGTGGAATTCCGTGCAGCGCATGATGCCTTATTGGGTGAAATCACTTGTTGTGCTTCTATGTTTGCTCGTTACCGGAGAGTGCAGCCGGCACCGGCACCGCGTGCGGAGATGGACCGGGACTGTGGAGACGCAGAAGCACGGCACGTAAGTATAAAACAAAATACTTCCAAATTTGCATCGTTGACTTAATAAAGGAAATAAAGTAGAACAACCAGCATAAGGACAGCAGCACATGGATCGAACTATCTGTGACTTCTACTGATTGTCATGACGCGCTGTTTAATTATCGTTCTTATTAACGATCAAACTCCCACAATTGATCCAATCAGGTGACCGTATATGACATGGCCACTCGGCCACTGTTCCTACAAGTTAATTACACGGAAAGACCTTCGAGCTCCAGAGCCAGCCACCGTGGGAACGTTTGGCCCATCTGTCCACCGTTGATAGGACCTCTCTGATCTGATCAGACAAAGCATGTAAAGCATGTAGTGTCTTTTAGAATAACAGGGCTGTCCAAAAATCGATATTCAAGCACCCATTCGTAAAATAACAACGATTAAAGAATGATGTTCTATGTAGTATAGTGTGATTGTTAGTTAGATGTCTTGTTTTTCACATATATATATTTTTAATCATGAGGATGAATTTTAGGACAACTCTATGTCACGAGTGACTAGAAGACAGAAAGAGAGAAATACTGCACATTGTTTTAATGGTGGACATGGACGGATGCATTATTTGGTCTTTTACCTTTACTCTGATGTGATTAGTGCCTTCTGCGTCATCACTATCACATGCAATTATGTTACATCTCCTTTCCTCCCTCTCTCTCTCTCTCTCTCTCTCTCTCTCTCTCTCTCTCTCTCTCTCTCTCTCTCTCTCTCTCTCTCTCTCTCTCTCTTTCTCTCTCTCTCTCTCTCTCTCTCTCTCTCTCTCTCTCTCTCTCTCTCTCTCTCTCTCTGTCTATCCCACTCTCTCTCCGTCCTCTCTTTCTCCCCCCCCCCTCTCTCTCCCTCTCCCTCTCCCTCTCTCACTCTCTCTCTCTCTCTCTCTCTCTCTCTCTCTCTCTCTCTCTCTCTCTCTCTCTCTCTCTCTCTCTCTCTCTCTTTCTCTCTCTCTGTCTATCCCACTCTCTCTCCGTCCTCTCTTTCTCCCCCCCCCCCCTCTCTCTCTCTCTCTGTCGCTGTCTCTCTCTCTCTCAGATCAGGATATTAGGTTTTATCTCTGCTCCTGTGCTGTGTATCTCGGGATGAGGCAATGAAGGCAGTTGTGCATTGTATGGCCGGAATAGGATATGCAGCCCAGGTATCAGAGGGAAAACTAATAAATACAAGGGGATAGCATCTCAACTCCATTTGGGGCTCCACAGGGAGGCTTGTTCCAGCCTTTTGTTGCATGCTGTTACCCTCAATTGAACACGATCCCTGTAAGACATCCAGCACCATCCACCACCCCTCACGAAATAATTTGTAAATGGCGAGGAACATGACAGGCTTCGTTGGACACTCGATGCAGTTACACTCCCCAACGAAGGGGGAAAGAAACACGCGCCACTCTTGTGGGTCAGAGGCGTTGCATGGCCGTGATGTTTCTCTTCCACAAGACTCTAGTGTGTCTGCAGGCTCTCAGCAGGGGGGGACTTGATTCTGATATGATATTCTGCCCCTCTTTACTTTTTTATTTCCTTAGTGCCTTGACCAAGAAGCCCCCGGACGTGACCAAGTCTCGCAAGCCCAAGACAGAGAATCTCCTCAAAGTGGATGATCATGACTTCACCATGAGGCCCGCGTTCGGAGGTGCGTAACGGGAACAGCAGCCACTGCCACATGATTACTGACCGCATTCCCTTTAAACACATGCGTGCTGGTTTGCTGTGGCGCTAAAAACAAAACACGTTAGACTGCAGTTGTTCGGACTCTAACCACTGTTATTACAACCTAGCTGCGGTTATTGTATTCAAGAGAAGCATTATTTATTGGATGATGTGCCTCTTCCATCTGATAAAAAAATAACACGCTCTTCCACGGCCGAGGAAAATGTTGCAGGTGCTTAAAAAAAGCACATAAACCTTGAGTGGGAAAAGGAAGGTGGGGGAAAAGGAGATTGAGAGAATGCAGAAATGCACTCCCAGCGAGTTCAGAACTTTCACAGCTGGAGGTAAAGAACAGCCTCTTTCCAACCCCAACTCTCTTGGAGGCCTGAACAACCTGCTAGCTTGTCAGCATATCTTTTAGCAGCCTACAGCACGTGTCACACTCTTTGATGTGGTCTGGGTGTTGAAATGTGTATGCCAGTGTCAGTCCACCAAGTTCCACCAGCCTCTGACCAACATCGCAGTAGCAACCCATTTAATTTCACACGCCACAACAGTGAAAGTGCAGCCTGCACCGTGTAATTTGGCTGTGTTCCACAAACATTGTGCATTTATTTTTGACCGTGTCTTGTTAGCCATTATTATAGAGAGCCCTCGGTTTATTTACAGTGTCCATATTCCGTTGCACGTTTTTTTCAATCTAACCTGGAGAAGCATTCCTCCTACCTTATCGAGTACCTTTCAATGCCAATGATTTTAAAAAAAATGTATTGAACAATATGAAGACGAATGCGATTCATAGCTGGGTCTGATTGAAGAAAAGTCTAATCAGCGGAAGAGAATGTCTTCCAATGTGAACAA